>NW_026999476.1:0-185999 GCF_037126465.1 Ornithodoros turicata | reverse complement strand
TTAGATCATTCGATCCTTATTGTGAACGGGCTCATTATCTCATTCCCCACACCACCACCAGCACTGGGGTAGATGTCGCCCCTGGCGATGAAACTCCCCATTCATCATCTCCAAATAAAGTTGCTGTTGTTGTTTTAGACACCTTGGTTGACTTTTAGCAGTAGCTAGCGTTCTAAGTTTTCGTTTGTCTGCGCTAGGCGGACCAGTCACAATGTATAGAAGTAAGAAATATCACCAGTAAAGAAAGGGTGGGGGCACTACAAAAGTATAAGTATCGGTAACGACACAGACACGACACGACACGTAAACCTGAAAATACTTTTCCGGTGCCGATTTCAAAAAGTATCGCAATACGCGCTTCGATACCGAAAAACAACACTGCAGTAGACATACACACACAAGCACTGTCGTAGGAACACATCACACACTTATGCCGCCTCCAGTCACTACTGCCATTAAATCTTTGCAATCCTATTTAGTCCCCGCTTTTTTTGATGATGATCAAATGAACCAGCTTTAGGCAATAGAACTTGACCACATTCCTTGAGATCGTGGTACAATGTTCGGGACAATCAGACGGTATATTGGATCTGTTGGCAGATGCTACCAAATCTACCAAAGACAGTGGTATCGGTTTCATAGGTGCATGGGTCTCCGGATGCGACCGTCCCTTTAGTGCTCGTCAGGGAAACCCGCAGCCCCTCAGCAGTACCACGTGCTGTCCAGCTTGTGCTTCCCACAAGGTAGATTTAGCAATGTCATCTCATGAAGCGAGCGATCCTCTGTGTTGGTAAACAAAAATATTTACGACGTGCGCATGGTTTTTGTGTGTACTAATAGTTTATTTTTAATTTCAATATAGGAAAAACTATTTGCCGCCCGACTCGTACACATATTACGAAATCATCTACCACCCGAGTACGTTTCTGTATCCTGCTCCCCTGTGCATGTGGAACAGTAGGCTCGTTTATCCGTGCATCCCTGTAGCCGTGCCATGTGTCCGTGTATCGTAAGACGGAGTTCGTACACTTTTTTGGGTTAAACAGGAACCGACGTTCACATCTCGGAGCTGTAGACCAAGATTAACACGTGTGAATAGATGAATGCAATGCGTCCCCTGTTGCCGCTCCCCTCGAAAAAAAGCTTTTGTCATAGCGAGACCGGCCATGATGGCGTGAGCGCTAGCAGGAATCAGCTGTGCACCAACGATGTCATGTTTCTTGCAACGGATCCATTATGGCCACTCATTGAAGAAATACAAACGGCTAATCACTACGCGTACATTTAGCTCTAGGTGAGAAACGAACCTTAAGTGAACCTTCCTAATTTCTGTGTGGTCATCACGATCCCCTCTTGTTTGGAGTTGTCAAAACCTGTGACACCTGTACGCATTGCGAACTGATATGTGTCATTGAACCTGATGTGATTTATTTTGCTCTGTTCTCGTCTGGTATTGTTGCCCTGGATGATTAGTATAGTATGGTAGTATATGGACGTAGTATGCCGCTCTACGTATGGATGGCGCTGACGGTCTCTATCATGGCGTCATTCTGAAGACGCAGGGCAGTATGGGAGTTTCGCTACCTGTCTATATATTCCTTGCTTCCCACTCGTCGAGGATGGAGGGCGCGTTTGTCGCGAGTTTGGCCTGCAGGGTACCGAAATGTTATCAGAGGCGAATTATGTAGCAGATCAAACAACAAACAGAGGAGCGTTGGAAGTTTAAATTCCGATAACTAACGCAGTGACTGCCTTTCTATAGTAGACACATCGAGCTATTCTTACTAGCATATCGATCAATATTTAAAGATATAAAGTATTGAGATTAAAATATTTAAGTAAATGAAGGTCCAGTGTTACACCTGTGCTGCATCCAAGGGAGTCGGATTACTCTACTGCGTGCGCAGCGTTCCAGCTATGGAGACCTGTGGCTCAAGTAAGCTGGGCGCAGTGCAGCGCAGTGTAATAGTGATCCAATGCACGTAAACAATTTACGAAAAATCGATCTAATGTATCCTGCTACACACAAACCTGAGCGCCTCGAGGGGATATCGAGCCGTCATAATGGTCATGAGCATGAGCTGGATGAACTCCTGCGTTGGGGCCGCATCACCGTATAGCAGCCCGATGCGAGACATATACAGCGTGAAGCCTTTGAGGTCGCTGAAGATTTGAAAGGCCAGGTTCACCCACATTTTATCAAATTGGCTCGGATGTATATGACCATGTGTGATTCTTGGCACGGCTTTGAGTGTGGAAGCCCCAAGCTCGCACCTCCAAGCTGTGTTTATGTGAATCCCGTAGGAACATCTTAGCCGTGCAAGAACAAAAGCGCAACTCAGTTGCCATAAAGTTTGCATCTAAAACAGGGTGCATAGCGCGCACCAGTAGTTTCCCCACAAATCGACCTCCGAAAGGGGAGTACCGAGCTACTAGGGAATATATGTTTATGGATACACGTCTATAAAGTACATGCATTGGTAGCCGACCTGTATTGGGCATTCTCAGAAATTTTACGTTTCATAATGTTGTTACTGCGGCAAACGAATCTTACCTTTAATGCGTTTTATGTCACAGAATGCCTTTTGCAGTAATCGTTGAACACCCCAGACAAACTATACTTGCATCTGAAAACTAATGGCGAACTCGGGTGGTCATTTCGTGGCAACTTTTTTTTTTCCAGATCCTGAGCAGTCATGTTCGCTAGGTCAAAGCGAGGCAATCTCGCATGCTCGCGTGGCGCTTCCCGTGCGCCCGGAATTTGCCAGCTAGCACTTTTTTCGCCCGGTCTCGAAACGACCGAACAGCGAGTTGCCGTAACTATATCCGGTGGGTCACATCCGCACTGCAACGGTGGCGAGTGCCCTCATTGGGCCGCACGTCGACGTTCACGTGGTTTAGCAGACAACGGAACCCGAAGACGGGCGACCACGATTCCCCTATAGCGTGATCCAAGTGACTAAAACCGCTAGATTCCTGGCACTCATGTTCGGGTGGCAACGATCACGTGATCCAGCTCGGGCGCCGACGTAGCAATTTTCGAGCGCTAGGCTGTGTTGCCATGAAATGACCTGCATTTTTCATTAAAGGGACTATGAAATGGTTTTCGCGAATTCCGAGTACTCTGCCGGAAACGGTTCTCATGATCCCTCACTATCATGCACACATCTACTTTTAACCGTAAACAGTGCACCAGGGGCGCAGTTACCACCCAAATATAGCGGGGCGTGACCGCCGGATACATTCCTTCGAGCGGGCTTACGTCATCAACCTCCAGTCCCCTCAGCCAATTGTGAACAACCGGAAGCACACACCCCGCGGGACCACGTGGGTGCATGGTTTCGGTTTGGACAACAACGACGTCGTATATCTGCCGTCGAAATCAGTAGGAATATGGCAAAACGCAAATTGTCAGCGATGAAGGAAGAGATTATGCGTCTATAGACCAATTTGCGCGCGTGACGTAACGGCTTGCGGCGGCGCTGCAGTCAGCACATCGTCTGCTTGGTGTGGGCAACACAGCGATCAATTGGAGTGATTGGAGTCATCGTTTTCATGCGAAGTGGGCATTCCGAAAAGCCGTGTATCCTTCGGGTACACAACTTAATGGGGAAAGGGTGGCGAAATCACTTTTAATCAGTTTCCGCGCAGCACAGAACGAAGAAATCGTTTGATTGTATATCTTTTTGGTGTGTTGGAATCGTTTTGATCAGTTAAACGGAAAGATTCCCGGACATCGCCTTTGTGAGATTCCCACACGATGCCTGTGTACAAATAAACGACGCTAACATGAATCGGTGCACGGTAGCAAATCAGCACTGTGTTGAGAAACTCATCGACCAAACAGCTCCCATATAAAGTGAAGTAATTGTGTGCCTCCAGACACACACACAATATCGGTTACGGCATATTAGTGCACTCAAGAGATAATCTGAGAGGTCACATACAGAAATGTACAGCTGAGTTACTTGATAACAAAACTTGTTTGTAGCGACCTTGTTGAAGAGTGAATGTCATGTGGGGGCGGCGTTTGACCCTAATGAGTATGTTTGATGGAGGATGAATTACACGTGGTTCTGAATTTTGATTAACAGATTCTGAACACAATAAATATTCGGCATTGCTTTTTTCCGGAAAAGCCTTATGATGCCAATTATAGCAGCCCGAACACGCAGTGTGAGAGCGACGAGGAAATTAAAATTTTGTGCATAATGCAAAACTCTCTAGAGTGTACTTGAAAGGAGGAAAGCAGTGTTGAGTAATTAGAAATCTCTTAGCTGGCTAGTACAGTTTCTAGGACTTCTGGTTCTCGATAATTAGTGAAAAGCAGCAATAAACGTAGACCACTAAGTTCATCACGTGGTCGATGGAAATTATTTATACACCGTTGA
The DNA here is from genome assembly GCF_037126465.1 of Ornithodoros turicata. Classification (NCBI taxonomy): domain Eukaryota; kingdom Metazoa; phylum Arthropoda; class Arachnida; order Ixodida; family Argasidae; genus Ornithodoros; species Ornithodoros turicata. The sequence goes on along the minus strand of NW_026999476.1, from coordinate 181,608 downwards.
TCACCGGAATGAGCGCATCAACTCAATCAATTTTAATTCCTTTGTCTTCATATTGAACTACAATGGACCCCGTTAGGGAGAAACAGTTACGCGTGGGACAGCTGCCGACTGGACCCGGCCCGGGAGAGCATTGGTTGTTGTACATGATGGATCGAAATGATAGATTCGTCTACGTGGACAGCTTTGGTCTACCACCAATTGAAGAGGAACTGCTAGATCTACCTGTTGACGAATATTGTGACAAGTGTATACAGAGTCTCTACAGCTCCCACTGCGGCCTCTTTTTTTCCGTATTTGCTTCTCGTCTTTGTAAGAATTATCCACTCAAAAGCATTATGTCATTATTTGACAATAACCTTGTACACAACGATCTCAAGGTAATAAAAATGACTGAAGAGGAATACCTCATTTAAAAAAAAAATCTCATTTGTTCAATGTACAAGCACTTTGAAGATAATCCTCCAGACTCACTATCTTGCGAGAGCCGTCTTCTTTTCGCTGGACGATGTAGTGCGAATGCTGAATGTAATAATTCCGAAGGATTGGTCTTCTCAAACTGGCATTGATAAGGGTCGGTGAAATCTGTTCACCATCACGATAACGTCTTAACAAGTCACATTTCACGGCGACAAACTTTTGTAGTCTCTTTCTTAGTTGTCCGCGTCTTGTTTTGAGTTGATACGGTAAACATCGCAAGATGAGTGTGAAGTCACTCTCAGGTCCGTTGCAATTCAAGTACGAGTTTAATTTCATCAGGTCCTTGTACATCATCCACTGTATAGTCAAGTGAAATCTCTCAGCCGAGTTCATACTCAATCCGAGTTGGGATGGCATCCGAGATATGGCCTGATGTTATGAATAAGCAAGCACGTAGCAAGCCGGCACTTGCCTGGCTGACATCTCCTTTTGTGTGAATAAACATATACCCCCCCCCCCCCCCCAGTCTGACGATTTCATTGAAATCAATCCCCCGCAGCGACATTGTCTCAGATGGTCGCTATTTTGTATAAAGAAACTTCTGGGTGGTGTCTTCAATGGTTGCACAATGGGCAAGTCGCTTGTCAGAAGACACTCGTAATCTAAAACAAAAATCTCCTTAAAGTCACTGGAAAGAGAGGAGAAAAGCTGTAAAACTTACAGTCCTCCAGGGAGAGTGAATAGCACTCGTCTGTTTCCATCGTTGATTTGGGAGAGAATGAGATGGAAAGGATGCCTATTGGTTTTCTTAGTATGCCATTGGTTAATGATTTTCTATATACAATTTTCGGGTCCGCCCACATTTACTACAAAAAAGTGGCTGATGGGTTGTTTTTTCCACCAAGTTCTGTTGTCCTGGTTGCAGTGCTTGCTTCCTTTGCCAAAAATTTGTTTTGGTGTGCTGCCGAGATCTTTGAAAAGTAAGTCTGCTTCTTGTTCTTATTTTAATTTACGGAATGTTTGTTCTAGTGCCTCGCTGTGGAATCTGTGGGTATGATTGCGTTGAGGAGGTAATTCGTCGTATGGAAGAGGAAGCTAACGTTCCAAATTTAGATCCTGCTTTGTTTGATGAAGAGTGAGGTTTAGAATTTGATCAGGTTTTGATGGATGGAGTTTTTGATGATAATACGCCGGCAGATTCCGTGCAAAATCCAGATAGCCCAGAGCCTGTTGTGAACGATCTCGCGGAACATGTTTCGGTGGCTCATCCTGGTGTTAGCGTACCATACTTTCTGTTCTTTGAAACCGCTGCGGCCTTTGAAGGGTACCTTGGAAGTTACGTCCTGTTGGCGTCACCGTATGATGACTTTGTCGAGGATCCGTTCGAATACCTGGTACATTACCAGCACGATATAGTTTCCATATTACAACAGCACCCCATACCTTTTAAATTTTATATGCGTGTGAAAGTACTGATGGTGAAGCAAGTTGGCGATTCGATGAGTAGCCATTTTGCTTTTCTAAGTGCCGTGTCGCGAGAAATTCATAGTCTCACGGATATAATGGTTGCGCTAAATGAAATGATTAGCGAGTTAGCGCGCAACCTGGAAAATTATCAGGGTGAAGGTAGCGGTTACGTCTCTCGGGACGTATCTGAAATCGAATTGAACATAAGCACGATTGAAAAAAAGAAGATTGGTTGTGACACTGTAGTTCCTGCCGAACTGAAAAAAAGAAGAAGAACACTTACAAATGTAAAATGCCCCGACAACGAGTGTTTCAAATACAACACTTTAACTCTATTGCATCCTCAAAAAGCGCATGCAAATGATTGGAAAACATATCGCAAATATCTCGTTGATCTCGAATCGAATCCCGCGGCTAGAGTCAAATGGTGGCCCGACGGTCCGGTATCGTATTCGGAGATTGCAGAATTTGAAGAACGAAATCAAATTGAAGTGTATGTGTACTCATATCAGGATGGGAGTATCCACACTTCCCGTGTTCCGCGTCTCGCATTTAATGATAAAGTGCAATTATTAGAATTTGTTAATCACTTTTTTGGGATAAAGAATTTCAGCACACTGTTTGGTCGCAAAGAAATGTTTTTTTTGTGAAAGGTGTACGAGGGGATTTACATCACAGGAAAACCTAGTGTCACATAGGAAAGTGTGCGGGAATTTTGATGAGCTTTTGTTGGAGTTCCCTGAGCCAGGTAAGAATGTTCTAAAATTTGACAAGTTTGGTCACATGTTTGCATTTCCATATATTATCGGACTCGATACAGAGTCTGTCCTCGACCCTAATACGAACGTGAAAAGTGCCGTGCAGAAGCATGTTATGAGTTCCTTCTGCTGCATTCTAATCAGAAGTTCAGAACCTATGATTCGAAAATACTCGCAAATGAAAAATATTTAGGCCCCGATGCCGCTTCCAGGTGCGTCGACTGCCTGTTACGTTTTCATAACAAGGTGGTCGATATCAGTCGTTGCCCTGCCCCCATTAAACTCACAGAGGAAGAAACTCGTAAACATATCGCTGCAACGCACTGTGAGTATTGTGGTGCGTTATTTAGTGTTGACAGGAAAAAGGTTCGTCATCGCGATCACAGTCGTGAAAGCAGTGTCAGCAACTTTTTGGCTACCATTTGTAACGAATGTAACATCAGTTGCAGCAATCACGGCAAAATTCCAGTGCTCATCCACAACTTTCAGTACGACATCAGCTCCTTGTTGCATTGCTTCCATACTTTGAAGTGGGAACACCCACCCAAGCTCATCGCGACAAGCTTGGAGAAGATTCGCAATTTTGAATATGGCAATCTCATATTCAGGGACACCACGCAATTTTTAAATAGTTCCCTTTCTTGCTTGGTGGATAGTTTGAAGGCGTCGGAAGGAATTCAGGCATTTAAGTGCCTACAGCAGGTGTATGGTAATGACTTTGCACGTTTAACCAGGAAAGGTGTGTACCCTTATTCCTGGATCAAAAGCTTTCAAGTCTACAATGAAGAATGCCTGTCAGCCAAGGATGGTTTTTATGATGATTTGACTGGAACACGCATCAGCGATGATGACTATGCTTTTGCTGTGGAAACATATGATCATTTTGATTGCAAATCGCTGAAAGATTATACTTTGATCTATTTGGAATGTGATGTCCTGCTCCTGTTAGATGTTATGCAGCATTTTAGACAGCTTTCTATGAAGACATATGGATTGGAAGTGCTGCACTTTGTTAGTCTACCCGGATTCAGTTGGCAGGCTGCACTCAAGTATACAAAGGCCGAGATCGAGCTGCTTACAGGTGAAGATATGTATCGAACCATCGAGTCTTCTATTAGGGGCGGTATTTGCCAACAAGGATTGAGGTATGCTGCTGCCAATAACAAATATTGTGCAAACTTTGACCCGGAGAAACCACAAAGTTACATCTCCTATTGGGATGCAAACAGTCTGTATGCCAGTTGCCAAACATTGCCATTGCCTATTGGAAGATTCGAGTGGGTGCCCGAATCCGAATTTTCGAGTTTGGACATCATTAACCATCCTCAGGATGCAGAGTATGGTTACATTTACGTGTGCGACCTCGTCTACCCGTCGGAGCTACACCAGAAGACCAGGTATTTCCCACTAGCTCCAATGAATCAGAAGGTTGACGAGAGTTGGTTGTCAGAGTATCAGTTGGCTCTAAAAGACCAATTGAATTACAAACCTGCAGCACGGGGTAAGTTACTTCTCACTTGTAATGATAAAACAGAGTATGTTGTACATTATCGTTTGTTGAGTCTATATTGCAAGTTAGGTATGCGGGTGAGCAAAATTCATAGAGTGTTGAAATTTCGTCAGGGTACGGTCTTTGGCCCGTACATTGAAATGAACATTAAGCGACGCATTGCAGCACAAACGGACTTTGAGAAGCAGGTATTGAAGTTAAAGAGACTCTGACCAGAAGTTCGACAAATATTTCGTTTGCATCTATTACGAAGGTATAATATGCCTCCAAGCCACACGCGAAATATTTTGGCTGTGCGCGGAGGCAAAGTTTGCCAAACGGAGAGCTGAAAACCGGCTTCGCTTTCGCGCAATCGGGGCCGAAATCTAGCCTCTTTCCAGTGGACATCCGCCAATTTCCGTGTGCGTGACGAAATCACGAGGGCCACGTTTCATTGGGCGCCCGGACCGGAAGTTCTGTTGTTAGTGAGTTTGTGAGAGCGCCGGCATCCGTCCGGAAAGCGATCTTCAATATGGACGTCGAAGGAAGAAATGCGGAGACTTCGAGCCCGGAACTTCTTTCTGACCTTTCTGCGATCGAGAAGAAAATTCTGCGTGCTGAACAGCTCGGTAGGCTTTCGAAACGTCGCCGATGCCGCGAATGCGAGACGAAGTTATAGAGCTCTACGAACATCAGTCACAGATGAAGCAAACAGCATGAGTCGCCTGTCTTCAGGTAAGCGATGAGCTTTTTAACGCGCACTGTGATCGAACATGTAAACGTTCTCAGAAATTTCGTGTTCTGATATCTAATGCGTACTTGCTGTTCATGGTGCCGGTGTGGCTGGTGTGTCATAATGCCGAAGGAGATCGAATGCTTGTGCTGCAAGGAGCTCGAAAACACTGCCGAATGGCTGCAGTATGAGTGCATTACAACCCACAAAGATTTCCAACTTCTATCCTTCAATATGACTGTCCTGAAGGTCGCATATTGAACTCAGTGGGCAGCGCGAACCTATGAGCGACTATATTCACAAGTAAGTCACATGTGTCCTTGTCGAACGATGTTAAAATTTGGGCGCCCAAAACTGGTTTGGTCCTGTAATAAAGTCGTTAAAAACTCCAGTACAGGGCGCAGCACATAAAAAGGCTATACAGTACACGACTCTGAACTGGAGAAAACCAATATAGGCAATTTTGTAATTGTCAGTGTGCTGTGTCCTGAGTCACGTTTTTATGTATTGCCCTGTGCATAAGATTTTAGCGTAGGTTTTTAGCGATATTGAGTGTTCTTGATTGTCGATTCAGTGAAAAGTAAAACAATGTTGGGTTCTAAAAGAACACAGCATGTGTAGTAATGTACAAGGTGTGGGCAGGTAAACTGCAGTTGCTCTCAGGTACATGTAGAAATGACATTGCACACACATTGTACTGTAACTGGTTACCTATTTGCCTAAACTATATTTTATGTACATCTGTGTAGACGATGCAGATACACTGCGTATCGCCAGTTTGCAAGGTGAGTATGGCACAAGCTTGGGAAAAACAAGATTATGGTCATCCCAGCCTGTGCAGTGAAGAGGGTCTGGCAAGCCTTTCCCACAGAAAATGCCACAGGCTTCAAGTACCCAAGATCCTGACTGGGGGTACTTCTTCGCACAGCTCGTCTATCACATTTAAAATAATTCAGCATCTGTATTTATGATGATCTATAGCTCTCAGGATGATGCATGGTTCATGAGTTCAACATGTTGTGTTTCAACACAACATGTTGAACTCATGAACCATGCATCATCTAGTCTAGTCCTTTTTAATGAGTCTTGCAGAACGATAGATGAGCACTCCTTTCGTGTCATTGTGTACCATTGCTACAGTGAACAATTTCTTGAGCAAGACTGATGAACGAACGAAAAATAGAGTCTTGTCTTCCAAGTATGTATGTTCCTTGTAACTTCCGTATTTGTTAAGTGACCCATGTTGATGTCCCCCCTCATGTAATGCCTGCAATGGCCTTTGAGATATATTCATAAATAAATAAATATCAAAACCGGAAAAAGATGTAACACGTATCCTCTCTTTGTGTGAAAGATACATAAACATTCTCAGAAGATTTGTACATAGTCACACTTTGCCTCATTTTGCATAAAGCCTAGTTCCACCTCTTACATCACCTCCACATCTTCAATCTCGAAAGCAGTACAAGGCTAAAGTAATCAGCTACTACATAAAAAGAAGGAGGGGAGGAAAACAAACCCTGGCACATCTAAAATTCGAAGAAACCCTGGTACTTTCACGGGGCTACTCACGGCTCAGTGCTGGATCAGATCCCGATGGAAAACAGCTTTTCTGAGCCTCAGTGATAGATTCCCTTGATTGCATTGACTGTGAGGCACAACTCATTGGCTTGGTGGCAAGTGGGCTTGCGTCTGATAGTAAGATTTGGAAGAAAGGGAGCAAGGAACATCATCTCTTTACGGTCTTAAGAAGGATATCAACATTACCTGTCAAGGTACAGCATTTCATGTTGCTTTCAGCAAGTACAACACTCCTCATACCATTCGTGTTGGGAAAGCAAACTGAAGTTAGCTGAGGCAGTGCATCCAGAACTGTGAATCGGGTTCATAGAGAGCACCTGGTGAGAGGGACAGCAACAGTGTCCAGTAAAGACTCCAGGAATTTTGTGCAGGTTTGGGGGACACAGCTTTTAATAGTGTTGATGGAAAGCAGGGTGTGTGAAACACTGACTTCTGGTAGATGAATTCTTGTTATTTATAACCAGGTACCCATGTTCTAGTAATCAGGAAAAACCTTGGCTCTCTTGGAGGAAATTGCTAATGAATCTGAGTGTCTTTTGTGGAAACAGGTTGTAACTGCTTTTCTATCCACCCTCCTTAGTTGCCCTAGCAAAAGCCAATATGTAATGCTGTACACCATATCTGATGCTAGCACACTAATTGCTTTGAGTGTTCTCAGGCTTCTGAAATGGAGCTACCTCGTACATACGCTGTGCCATGTCGGCAAGAACATAAATCAGACTGCCTTTACTTTTAAATTGGCCCTTCAGTGCTTCATGTGACTGTAAGAATGGCACCCCCAAAACAATAGGCAACAAGAATGATTTCTGAAATGTATTGAGCTTTGTAAAACAACAACTTTATTTGAAAATATATTCCAAAGGCTGGGTGACAACCTCATAATGTAGCGTCCTTTACTGCAAACACCGCTCAACACAACGAATAAAAACAGAGCGTAAACGTTTTGTCGCCTATCCGGGTGGCATCATCAGTACAACAGAGGCCAAAGATGAGCACATCAGCCTATCTAAGAGGGAATCTTACACATCCGATAGGGGGCCACGGTATGTATTACAGGCTGAAGCATCACGCCTGATAAAGCAGGATTCTAAGAACTTTCTAGGGCCCCATCGCTAGTCATGAGCAAAGGTTACTGCAATCAAAATATATGTCCCTTAGGACAGCAGTGGTAGACTGATTCGGTCCTGTTTAGTTAAGCTAAGCATTAGTAGTCCTGGCAACTGGCTCTTTTAGTCTTGTCCCACGTCTTTTGTCTATCTCGCCAATGTAGGTTGCATCACATTCTATGCACTCAACTTGATATGCACAGTCAAAATGCCTGATGGGCACAGTGCCCTCCAAATAGCGTATGAAATACGTTGGATGAAAGGAATGCGGACCACCGATTTGACTCCTTTGATGTTGTTTTTGATTGTTCTCTGTTGGAGGGATGATGCCACCTGGATAGGCAATGAAACGTTTACTCTCCTTATTCTTAATTGTTGTGTTAAGCCAGTGTTCTGAGTAAAGGATTTTACATCATGAACTTTGTTTGAATGATGATTAGTGGCGAGCTTCATACCCTGGGCCACTACTCTAACAACAACAACAACATATATATTGTGATGATGAAGTGGGGAGGTTTTCCACTCTAGGAGTGGAACGCTACCCCATAGCTAGGGGTCTAATATGAGTGGTGACAATGATCAGTGATGACGATGAGAGATGACGGGAATGATCGAAGTGGCGATGACGATGCTGGACGTGATCGTGGTGGTGGGTGTGTCCGAGGGCGCTGCTGGGGTCATAGTGAGTCCTTTAGGCCTGTCGCCTCAAAGAAGTCAACCACGTGACGTAAGGCCGCCCTGGAGTCGGCCGCGGTGTCCCAAGGGCCGAGGATGGTCGACAAGTTGAAGGGACGGCAGCCAAGGGTGGCAAGCTGCGACTGCAGTGTACGCCTCTCGTTGACATAGGTCCGGCAGCGGAGGAGTATGTGCTCAACGTTGGCAAGTACGCCACACTCGTTGCACATAGGGCTAGCCTCACAGCCTAGCTGGTATCGATAGGACGGAGTGAAGGCCACATTCAGACGTAGCCTGTGGATGAGTGACTTCAGAGGACGAGGAAGCTTTGCAGGCAGTCGGTATAACAGCGTTGGGTCTACATTTCCCAAAGAGGACATAGCTGGAATGTCGTGTTGCCACTGTAGGGTAGACAAGGAATCGGACAAATGCCTGAGGAGGGATCTTCTGTCTCCTCTCGAGAGTATAATGGGCCTATGCCCATTGTCAAGTTCGTTGCCAAGGTCGTTGTTGGTGTGCAGCGGCAGCGGCAGCGTCGGCCTCGTGGTTCCCAGTTATTCCGCAATGCCCTGGAACCCACTGAAAGGCAACGTAGTGGGAGCGATCTTGTAGGGACTTCAGGGCGCACAGGATGTCTATCACCACCGAGGCAAGGGAACCGCGGATGCCCATGTTTTTAATGCACAGGAGAGCTGCTTTGGAGTCTGTGTAAATTACCCAGTGCCGCGGTTCACAGTCTTCCGCATATGTCAAAAATAACAAGATAGCATAAAGTTCAGCGGATGTCGATGAGGTACGGTGAGATAGACGACACCCACGTGTAACAGACTGTGATGGAATGGCAAAGGCTGAAGATGAAGTGTCCCTGGTCGACGATCCATCCGTGTATACAGCGGTACTGTTGCGGTATTGAGCCTCGACGAAGTCAAGGGTAAGTTGTCTAAGAATAAAATCAGGATAGTTCTTTTTGTTGTTCTTGAGACCGGGGATGGAGACAGTGACAGACGGCGATGGCAACGTCCATGGGGGCACTTTGGGTGCCGTCTGGTCGACTATGAATTTGGGGATATGAGGTCTGAATGATGTCACAGCAGCATGAACCGTCGCGTTCCGTCTAGCGTGAAGCTTGCGAATCAGAGTGTGACGGTTATGATGGGCACGTAGACGCAGATAGTGGCGTGCAGTTTCCCGAGTACGGAGAACCTCAATGGGGATGTCCCTGGCCTCAGCCACTACTAGACGGGTTTCAGCGCCTCGTGGGACCCCAAGACATACCCGAAGGCTGCGCGCTAGCATGGCTCGAATCCTTTGAATCAGTGTCTGAGGAAGTCCGTGTAGGACGGGAAGGCTGTACATCACTGAGCCACGAACCAGGGCATTGTGCAGCATGAGGAGATCCTTCTCGTCTCGCCCCCATCTCATACCTGCGAAGTGACGAATCACGTTGACCCAGCGTTGGACTTTCTGTTCAATGACGTCTATGTGGCGCTTCGACGACAAATTCCATGATAGAGTCACGCCTAGGAACTTGTGATGTGTCACCTGCTCCAGTGGGCTTCCACCAATATACAGGCGATACCTATGTATGTCTTTGCGCGTGAAGGCTAGAACTGCGCTTTTCTCTAACGGATATCTCCATTCCTGCCTTGAGTAAGTAGAGGCGAATGGCATCTAACGTGCGCTGAGGACGCTGACGGAGTGCTGGACGGGAAGTGCCTGTAGTCCAAACACAGATGTCATCGGCATACAGGGACAAGTTGACTTTCCGCTGAATGCAGGTTCCAATGCCCGCCATAACGGCATTAAAGAGGAGCGGACTTAGGACGCTTCCTTGTGGTACCCCCTGAGAGATGGGGAATTGCTCTGTGTCACCTTGTCTTGTCCGGACGAAAATACCTCGTTGACTGAGGAAATCGGCTATCCAAAGCAACGTTGTACGTGAGAGCGCAGCGCTGTATAGAGCATGTAAGATTGATGGATGGCTAACGGTGTCGTATGCTCTCTTAACATCAAGAAATACCGCCGCCGAGATCTTCCTGCCTCGTCGTGCCTCTTCCACCGACGTGACCAAGTCGAGGACAGAGTCTATCGAACTGCGGTGCCGTCGAAACCCAGCTTGTTCTTGAGGGAAGAAGGCACGGCTTTCGAGCCACCACTCAATTCTACGCAAGACCATTCTTTCCATAACTTTCCCCAAGCAGCTGGTCAGAGTTACCGGGCGAAATGATGCCAATTGGGATGGGTGTTATAAGAAATTGCGAAGAGGATAAGGATCACCTGACCCCACCTGCGGACAGCTTCGTTAATCGTCAGAGCTCGAGCTCGTGTACAGTTGCTCGTTCGTGTTGGATTAAACAGTTGTTCTGCATTGGAGTAATCCTTTCCTACATTTTGGTGCCAAAACCCGGGAGGCATACACACCTCTTCTCTTCTGGACGAAAGGGTGTTATGGTCAGATGGATAGCTACTAACCGGATTTCGTTTCGATCAGAGTGACGCAGGACATTCGATGAGCTAGAGAAAAGGACTCGAACCAGACGTTCCAAAATTCCAAAATCAGTTTTTTTTTAAAAACAAAGCAACAAACTCTTGAAAGGTCCAAACAACCTCGTCGTCTTTCAGTACATGAAAATCTAAATCAAGCACGGTTCGCGCTGCAGGTCTCATTCCGCAACATCCTCCCCCCCGGAATGGGCGTCACTAGCACATTGGAGATGATCCTCGAATGGGTACAGCTGCTGTACAGGTCGTCTTGTGATGTTGCCTGATGGCTGCCTGATGGCAGCTTGACGGAACATGACCTGTTCTCTCCATCTCTTCCTCGATGAAACTTCACAATCCGTGCTGTTTTCCAAACTTGCCTCGGTGTTCGTTCTTCATGAACGAGTACAAGATCGCCTTCCTTCATGGAATGAGAAGGCGTGGTACGTGATACATGGGCCGATCGCAACTCCTTGTGCCAACGTTTCCAAAAGTGGTCAGCTATCTTTTGCTGGTGCACCCACCTTCGCGAAAGCGCTTCTGTAGTTGATCTGGTTGGGTCTTGTCGTTTCGAAGATGGCAAGGCAATCAAGCGCTTTCCAACTAGGAGGTGCGCTGGCGTCAGAGCAGTAGTCTCGTTGGGTGAGGAATGCAAGTACGTGATGGGCCGTGAGTTTACTGCTGCTTCGGCTAGCACCGTTTCCATTTCTTCGATCGTCAACGACTGCTTTCCGATGACTCTTCGTAGAGCATGTTTAAGGGTCCGAACGAGTCTCTCCCAAAACCCGCCCCACCACGGTGCTCTTTCCGGCATGAACCTCCAGCTGATCATAGTTGTGGCCATATAATTCTGCACGTCGTCTTGCCGTATTAGACTCCCTAACTTCTGGATATCTTTCACTCGATTGCTGACGAACACTTTCCATTCGGTTGGCCGGCGTCGTATCCACCACAATGCGATCATGGAGTCGGTCCACATAAAATAGTCGAACTGTAATTTATACAGTGTCCTTTGCAGGTAAGTGAGCATTCTCGCTCCGATAAGCATTCCCATAAGCTCTAGTCTTGGAAGAGAGAGCTGCTTGATAGGTGCTAGACGAGTTTTTGAGAGTATTAAATGCGTTGAAATCTCGCCCTTTGTGTTTGCGGTTCTCAGGTAAGCCACTGCCCCGTAACCAAGAGGACTGGCATCACAAAATATATGCATTTGAAACGCAGATGCATTCGCTGGAACGACGCAACGGGGAATCTCTAGTGCTGATAATGTAGATAGTTCATTACACCATTCGCTCCACTTCTGCTGAGCATCACATGGGATATCTTCGTCCCATCCAACCTTTTTCTTCCATAGGTCTTGAAACATGGATCGGGCCCTGAACGTAAATGGATTGAGGAATCCCAAAGGGTCAAACAGTCTTGCGGTGCCTTGGAGTATGTTCCTTTTGGTTACTGGTGAAGTTGCCACAAACGTTTTCACGGCTTCTAAATTAGGCATCAAGCTGTCAGTTTCAGTATTCCAAGGAATTCCAAGTACCTTCTGATGTATCGACTCGTCAGTCTCACCCTTTTTGAACACAGACTTTAACCGGGGTTCATGCGATGCCCATTTCCTGAGGCGCATTCCAGCCTGTTCAATGACTGCCAAAGCCTGACGATGCATCCTCGTGGCTTGTTCAACGTTATCAGCTCCTGTTACCAAGTCGTCCACGTAAAATGAGGATAACAAGTCGCTTGCGGTGTCCCTTAGATCGTCAGTGATGTGACGAAAGTGGTGATGCAGCGTTGCAGCCAGGAGGAAAGGACTCGCGGTCGTTCCGAAGGAAACCCGACTCATCCTGAGAACGCAGAGCTCGTTAGACGTCATCTCACGAAAGGGCACGTCGCGGTACCAAAGATATCGTAGCGCATCACGATCTCTCTCGTGGACCATGATCTGGAGGAAAGCTTTCTCGATATCCGCTATCATAGCGATCTGATGCATCCTAAACCTGATTAGAATATCCTGCATGTCCGCTTGAAGCTTTGGTCCAGTTTCCAGGTGGTCATTTAAAGATGTACTTCCAGGACCATGCGACGACGCGTCGAACACTACACGCAACTTGGTTGTTGTAGATGCTTCGCGGAAAACTTCTCCGTGTGGCATGTAGAAAACCCGAGTGTTCTGTTCTTGGTTGGATACGGCAACTTCTTCTGGGTATCCACTGAGAAGATATCCACGTATAACTTTGTCGTACTCTTCGATCAAATGTCTGTCTTTGTTCAGTCGGAACACAAGTTTCTTCAGCCTAGTTTTAGCTATCTCGAAGTTGTCGTTCAACGGCGAATCTGTCTGTTTCCACGGGAGCTGAACCTCGTACCTGCCATCCCTCATCTTCAGTGTTTTCTCGAACTCTTCGAGAACGGCATGACCTTCGGCCGACGGAGATTCATCTTCGTGGACGATTCCAACTCCTTCCAGGCTGCAAAATCGTTCTAAAAGCTGGTCACAGCGCAGGTCCTCAGAAAGTGTACTCACACGAAGCACAGATACATAGTTGCAGGCCTGCCTTGCGATCAGCGAACGTTCGGTAGTCGGACCCTGAAACGTCCATCCTAGTTTGGAGTTGATGGCAACGATTTCATCGTTTGGCCCGTAACGTTGGATCTCTCCTTTCAGCAATTTCCACATTTGATCCGACCCAATAAGGACCGAAATTCCCTTCACTTGCGGTATGCCTGGGAACGATACGACGTCAGCAACATGTTCTCCAGCTTCCTGAAGTAGAATCAAGTGACGGTCATCTGCTGAAGCTGATGGAAGATCATGACACAGAACTGGCATTTCGATTGCTTCCATAGTTATTACCTCCTCGGCATACTGGCTTCGTATCTGGAGCTCCACTATTCGTCGCCTCTCTGGTTTCCTCCCCATATCACTGGAAAATGTGCTTATTGAGAGTTCCTCCTCTCTCAGGACGGGCAAGTTCAAGCTGCGAACAAGATCCTCTCGCACAAAGGTACTTTGACTACCGCTGTCAAATAATCCTCGAATGTATGCGCACTTCTTGTCGGCGACCACCCAAGCCCGGAAAGTCTGTAGCAAAACCGTGGAACGTGAAGTGGCTGAGGACGTGGCGATCACTGCGCTGCGGGTTTGCGTTTTAGGGCTAGTTGACTGGGCTGGGTTGTACTCCGGGTCACACATGGAGGTTACGTGTCTACCTTTGCATTTATCGCATTTGACACGTCTCACACACTGGTTCGTCATATGTCCCACCCAGGTGCATCGGAAACATCTTCGCTGAGATTTGAGCTTCTCTTTTCGGGCACTCAGATTCATATCAGAAGAGCATCGTTCAGTCGTATGCGCCGAAGAGCCGCAAAAGATGCACTTGGCCGGCTCAGAACCCGTTTGGAGTACTAGCCCACTGGGACGGCTCATCTGACTCCCTCTTCGTTTCACAACTCCTCCATCCTGGCTAGATATTCCCGCCTTTTCTCTGCTTTCGACTTCGTTCTGGAGAAAATCGAGGAGATCCTCTAACTGCCTTTCGGAGTTTTCGAGTTGTGCTGGTTGTTGCTGTTTCCTACGATGGTAGTCCAAAACCATGTCCTGTGGCAACGCGTTCAGGAGAATGTCGTTCATCATCGCTGCGTAACTTCCAGCAGTTATTCCGAGAGATTTTAATCCTCGCATACTAGACTGGGTCTGATCATACATCTTCCTCAGTCCACCAGTATCGTTCGAAGAGCGAATATGGGAAAGTTGACGCAGACGGGAGAAATACTCGTGTTCTATCTTCTGTCTATCACCAAAACGTTTTTTCAGCAACTCCAATGCATCATCATAGCAAGCTTCCGTGGCCTGGAGTCCCTCAATCGCAGCAGACGCCCGTCCAATGAGAAGAGATCTCAGGTACTGGAATTTCTCGATCTTGGAAAGGGTAGCGTTTTCATGTATGCTGCTTAAGTATTGCTCCCAGAAGCTTGGCCACAGTGTGGGCTCGCCATTGAACTTTTGGAGCTGGAGCTTTGGTAACTTAATTCCAGATCTCGTTGACTCCCTCAAGGACTGAGTGTTCCTCTCAGTTTGCGATGTCATGGTCTGCAAAGCAGGAGCTTCAACTTGTCGAAGTCTGTAGTTCAATTTTGAGACTACTGAGCTTACTTCCTCTTGGTATCCAAAGCAGCTGTCATACTCCTGTTGAAGATCTTCGATTGGAATGAGCGTCTCCAACTGGGTGTCGACGTCTTTCAAGTCGGTACTGCAAATGGTGAGGCGATCTAGTAGAACGGTGAGCTCCTCAGCGCTGGCGGTCTCAGATGAAAGAAGAGCTTTGCTTTCGTTGATGATTCGAGTGGTCCTCCCTCGCAGTACAGTCCTTTTCGTTTTCAAGCGATCCATCCTCCTCGATGGTCCGGAATCAGACTTCCCGGGTTTCGGCACCAATATGTTATGGTCAGATGGATAGCTACTAACCGGATTTCGTTTCGATCAGAGTGACGCAGGACATTCGATGAGCTAGAGAACAGGACTCGAACCAGACGTTCCAAAATTCCAAAATCAGTTTGTTTTTTTTTCGTCGTTCACGAGTTACAACACTCCAAAAAAACAAAGCAACAAACTCTTGAAAGGTCCAAACAACCTCGTCGTCTTTCAGTACATGAAAATCTAAATCAAGCACGGTTCGCGCTGCAGGTCTCATTCCGCAACAAGGGTTCTCCGATCATGGACCGCTTAAAACGACAACGGGCCCCCGTACGCGCCAGGGTCACAAGGCTAACCGACGAGATCAAGGACTTCCTGGATTCGACAAGCCCCTCTCGCCAAGATCTAGAGCTCAAGCTTTCTCTTCTCACCGACAAGGCGGCTATACTCGTAGGTATGGATAGCCAGATTGCAGCCCTTGTGGACGATGACGAAATTGATACCGAAGCGGAAGGATGTGACCAGTATCTCGAGCTTATTGCCGATGCTACCCTCAGGGCGAAGCGCCATCTCTCGAACACGAGTCTTCCAACGACTAACAACGCTCGCCAACCCCTAATCCAAAGCAACACGGCATTACAATTGTCCACTAACGTGCCACGATTACCAAAGCTCCAAATTGAACCCTTTACTGGGGAACTGTCATCTTGGCAGTCCTTCTGGGACCAATTCAGTTCTGGAGTCCATCAGAATCCAACCTTATCAGTTATTGCAAGATTCCAGTATTTGAGATCTCTAGTCAAAGGGAAGGCAGACCTCGCAATTAAAGGTCTTGATCTCACTGTGGAGAATTATCCTACGGCCATCCAAATTCTTCATCAGCAGTTTGGAAATCCCGATCGTCTGATATCAGAACACATGACTCATCAGTTTGAATTCACTTCTGTTTCACTGACCTGTAATGATTGTGGCTATTCATATCATCTGGGAACTTGTTCCGGCATTTCAGAGAGTACATATCGTGCAAAGCGCCCTGCCTTCTTTGGCAGCTGGAAATGTCAAACCTGTTGCGTCAGTAAAGGAAGGCAAAGGCAAGCGGAAGTCAGTATTTCCTCAAATGTTAGTCAACAATTAGACGAGATAAAACAAATGCTCGCTGCACTACTGCCTCTTACTGGGAAAGTTGATGAGCTATCTAAGACGACAGAAGAAGTGAAGTTGTCTGTAGAGGTCATGTCTGAAAAATATGACGAAATACTAAAAAAACAAACTGAACAAGACAAAGTGTTGAAGGAATTAAGTACGAAGGTAAAACGTCTTGAAGCAAATGGAACGGACGAAGCTAATCTACTGCGACAAGAAGTAAACAACTTAGAACAATATACTCGCTTAAATAACCTTGAGATACACGGTGTTAAAGTTACAGATAAAGAAGATCTTTACGAGAAGCTATGTATGGTTGCCGATAAACTCAGAGTTGTGAAACCAGACGTAAATGAAATCGAAGCTATCCATCGTTTGCCATCCAAACCTGGAAAGGTCCCCCCTATAATAGTCAGATTTGTGAACAGGAAAACCTGTAATGAATGGCTCAGAAACAAGCGGAGACTGCGTGAAAGTAAGGAGGGCCAGGACGAAATATACTTGGACGAAAACATGACACGGCAAAACAGGAAATTGTTTTTCCTTGCGCGCAATAAACTTAAAGAGGGTAGTGTCAGGTTCGTTTGGCATAAGGATGGCATGACTTTCGTACGTAAATCTGAAGGGGCTCCGGCTGTTAAAGTGCTCAGGGAAAGCGACCTGGAGAAGCTGTAGCTACACTTTTTTATAGTTACCGCTGTATATTTTATTGCTCTGTTTCTCTCGCTATGGCGAATCGGTCTGATAACAATTATGTGAATCCTCTTGAATTTTCTAAGTGCATTCCTGAAACCAACACCTGTATATCGGTCTTGCATTTGAATGCCCAGAGCCTTTCGGCTAAGCAAGATGCGGTAGAATTATTTCTAGAGTCCCTGAATTTTAATTTTGACGTTCTCGCTTTTACTGAAACCTGGTTTAGAGGAAACAATACGCCTGTGAAATTTCCAAATTATCGGTGCGTGGCGAATGGCAGAACCGATAGGCAAGGTGGAGGTATCGCCGTGTACACAAGATTATCTTTTATCCAGTGTGATGAACTCACCGTTATGAATACTAGTGTAGAAGCTTTAGTAATTGAAACTTGTGGTATTGTACTTGCGACTGTTTATCGGCCCCCTTCAGGGAACAAGAATGTGTTTTTGAATCATGTCGAAACTATATTATTGTATGGTGATTCCGTCAAGCTCCCAGTTTTACTTATTGGAGACATAAATATCAATATGAATGGATGCTGTACTATGAAAAGAGATTTCGTAAATCTTATTGATTCATATGGGTACCATAATAATATAACTGTACCTACTCGCCCATCATCAGCAAGTTAGCTGGACCCATGCATCAGTAACACCGTGCCCGCAAGCTCGGGAGTTTTTTGTGTTCCTATTAGCGACCACCTCCCTGTGTTTTGTTTTTTGAGAACAGCGAACAGGGTACAGACACATACATTGCGAATTACTAGTGATACTCGAGCTATTAATGACTCCTCACTAGAGAACTTCTACTCTCATGTCTCGTCTATTCACTGGGACAGTTTTTTCAACGAAAAAGATCCCAACATATTGTACTCTGTATTCTCCGAAAACATTATCAAATGTTATAATGAAGCGTTTCCTCCACGAACGACATGCCACCGTCCTAAAAAAATAAGAAAACCATGGGTGAACAGCTCGCTGTATTACCGCATCAAAGAGAAAAATAAACTGTATCAGACGTTTTTGAAAACGCGAGATGCCAACACATGGACCGAATTTAAAAAGATTCGCAACCAATTATGCACAGACATGAGGACAGCTAAAGAAGAGTACTACACTCGGTACTTTAAAAATATAAAAAATAACACAAAAAAAATGTGGAGAACTGTCGGGAACCTGGCATTTGGTGATGCGTCGCATCCCCCTCCTACAGAAGTAACTATTAATGCAGTGACGTACACTGGAAAAACTCTAGCTGATAAAATCAATGATCATTTCATTAATGTGGGAGCAGCCGACGATACTGGCACACGCAGTGTACGTTATAACAATTTGAGCATTATTAGCCCATCACCGGCAAGTTCTGTCTTTTTATCTCCAGTCACAGTTTCTGAAGTTGAAAGCATAGTGCGATCACTAGATAATTCATCTGCTGCTGGCGTCGATAATATCAAGGCGTTGCCTATTAAGCACATAATACCTCTTATCAGTGATAAGCTTTGTTATATCTGTAACTGTGTCTTAGAAACGGGAGTTTTTCCAGACCGATTAAAAACTGCTTTAGTTACCATCATAAGTAAAGGAGGTAATGAAAATGATCTTAACAATTACCGCCCCATTTCTGTCTTACCCTTGTTTTCAAAGGTAATCGAAAGAGTTATCAATGATAGGCTCTCAAAGTACCTCTCGAAGCACCATATCATATCAGACGCCCAGTTCGGATTTCAAAAAGGAAAGTCATCTGAAGCCGCATTAATTTTGGTCAGAGATAAGATTGTGCAAAATATCGAAGATAAGCTGTATACTGTAGGGTTATTCCTAGACTTACAAAAAGCTTTTGATTCTGTTCAGCATGACATCTTGCTTCGAAAATGTTATTTGTACGGAATACGTGGTACGTCACATGACCTAATAAAAAGTTATCTGTCGCAACGCGCTCAGTACGTCAAAGTAGACGGTATCGAATCCAACAGGCGGATAATCAAATATGGTGTACCGCAGGGATCCATTCTTGGTCCACTGTTATTTTTGCTCTATATAAACGATATAGTTAATATTCCAAATACTCCGGATATCGTCCTGTATGCTGATGACACTAGCGTATTTTTCGCTAATAGTAACTTGGCAGAACTTTGCACAACTGTAAATATCTATCTGGAGGACCTCTCCATGTGGTTGTCAGTAAATCGGCTCAGAATGAATACGAATAAGACCAAATTCATGATCTTTAGGCCTATTAACAAAACACTTGACCAAACTTTCTCGCTACGCGTCAACTCTATGCAACTTATGCAAGTTAGTGAGACTAAGCTTTTAGGAGTTTGGTTCCAGGAAAACTTGTCCTGGAACACTCATGTCACCCACTTGGCCCAACAACTTTCAAGATCAATTGGGGCTCTGTGCCGCATTAGAATGTTGTTACCAAGATGGTTGATTAGGGACATTTATTACACACTCATATACTCAAAGCTTTATTACTGCTTATTGATCTGGGGTAACACGACGCGTGAGAATCTACATAAATTGCATGTACTGCAAAGGAGGGCGGTGCGACTCATTGCCAATGCCGACTTTTTGACTAGTTCCACAGAACTTTTTGCGAATGCGCGTGTTTTAACTGTACCTCACATGTTCATTCTGAAACTAGGAATTCATATTCACAGGTTGTTAAAAGATGGAAAAACAGACTTTTCTACGAGAATCTCGCCGTATAATATAAGAGAAAGCAGGAAGTGCATTGTACCGATGATTCGAACAAACCACGGTAAACAGGCTTTGCCGTACGTAATAGCACTTTTTATGAATAAGTTTTCAAGTTTTTTGGACCTCCATTGTACACAGACCCAGTTCAAGCGTGTACTCCGATCATATTTAGAATCTGACATCAATATCAGTCTATCATGACATAAGATTAACCCGTCGCACGTTGTCATGTGTACTTGGTATGTTTTGTCTTGACTTGTAGTTAAAATAACCAGAAATTTTATGTTGAATACAATCCTAGTAATTATATAATCACCGACTGCATGTTATGCATGTTATTCATGTTATTTCTGTTATTGTTATTGTTTCCTGGTCCAGGTACCTCGTCAGGCTTTATGCCTTTTGTACCTAGCCCACATTTCTGCGGAAATGAAAATGAAATAAATAAAATAAAAAAAAATGAAAATGAAAATCTTCTTGAGCTTCCAGTGGTGCGGTCTTCCGACGACGTGGCGAAACTTCGCATGTTATACGACACAGTTACAGTACGGATGCGAAACTTGAAAAGCCTTCGTGTACCGGAAAGTTCCTACAGCATTGTACTTGTCACGGCTTTGCTACGCAAACTTCCTCCGGATTTGGAACTTGAATATTACCGCCGACAAATAGGGGCCAATGAAGATAATACACAAGCGACATCTTCCTCGGAATCGCATCACGAAAGTTCTACTCTGGTTGAGTCTGCCACCCTCATATCCCTACTTGCCTTTCTTCGACGAGAAATTGAAAACAGAGAAAGGATGGTAGTTCGACGCAAGGATTCTGGTAGTTCAGCGCTAGCTCTGCCTCCGGTACATTCTCAAAGAAACGCCTCAGCCGCCGCTCTTACAGCAACCACAGAATGCACGCATCAGAACAAAGGAATACAAAGATGTATACTGTGCGGTTCACAACAGCATTCGGTTGCCACCTGCACCGTATTCCTAACCCCTGACCAGAAGATTACTAAATTGAAACAAGCCGGCTGTTGCTTCAAATGCGGCAAATACAAGCACCTTGCAAAGGATTGCCGAACCTCTAGAAATCTGTCCTGTAGCAACTGCTGTGGTAAACACTTAACCGCTTTATGCTGCAAGACTCCGGAAGCCACAAACGTCTCTTCTGTAGAACAGAATCTGATATCTCCACGTTCTGCCATACCATTGACTGACCAGCTGACAGTGTCTTCTCAAGATATGGCAGCCCTCACTGATCGCGCTTCCATCAATGTTTCTACCGTCAATCCTAGCTCAGTCATTTTACTGCACGAGCAACGGCATCTGCCAGGCCATCATCCCGAAGAAGACTCATACGTATACTTCTTGATGGGGGCAGCCAACGCACCTTCATCCGAAAGGATGTCTCTGCCAAACTCCACTGTTCTACGTCGGGCTACGAAGAGCTCACTATATTTGCTTTAGGACGTCGCGCCAACAACGAAAACGTATCACGTCGTGTCAAGGTTGCCTTGACATCACCTTTAAGCGCGCAGTCTTTAGAGCTCGAAGCACTCGAGATTGAGGACTTGTGCATGGGAAGTCTCCCAATTCCCGATGGAAATCTCATTAAGGAACTCTCTCAATCAAACATGACATTGGCAGACGACACTGTTCATCGCCTCGAAATACCAGGAATTTCAATCCTTATAGGATGCGACTACTACTGGAGCGTCGTAACAGGAAAGGTTCGCAAGCTTCGCAGAGGTCTAGTCGCCGTGGAAACTATCTTCGGCTGGGTCCTACAAGGCCCTGCTCCGTCGAACCACGAACCTCATGCCCAAGTGGCTCATGCATTACATGTACAGGCGACAGACGTTAACATAAGTCAGGAGTTGCGACGGTTTTGGGATGTTGAACATCTTGGGATTGAGGAGATATCTTGCCCCGCCAGACCTCAAGAGGACCCTGTTCTTCAGCAATTCGCCGCGACAACCCGGTTATCCGAACAACGATACACTGTTCGTCTTCCATGGAAGGGGAGCAAGAAGACTCTGTCTGATAACCAGTCGCTGGCTCTGAAACGACTTAACGTCCTAACCAGGAAACTCCGTCAAAGTAAAGCCCTTCTCGAGACATATGACAGAACTATTCGACAATACATTAACCTAGACCATGCAGAACGGGTAAACCCTTCGTCCCTCGTCTCTCAAGCATATTACATGCCCCACCATGCCGTAATACGCGAAGATCGGGAGACTACAAAAGTGAGGATTGTCTTTGACATTAGCTCAAAGGGACCAGGATCACAATCCTTGAACGATCTCCTCGCCTCAGGACCAAACCTCAATCCGGACATGTTGCGGCTTCTGCTCAGCTTCCGCTCTAAAAGGGTCGCCATCGTTGCGGACATAGAGAAGGCTTTCCTCCAGATCTTCCTCGACAAACAAGACCGGGATTACCTTCGCTTCTTCTGGTATAAGGTGGCACCTACAGTAGACGGAGATCTCCCTCCCCTTGAAGTATGGCGCATGACAAGAGTGCCGTTCGGCGCCACATGCAGCACTTTTCTTCTGGCCGCCACAATTCAACATCACCTACAGTCTCTAGCCTTGGAGTTCCCTTGGGCAACCGGCAAGCTGAAAGATAACTTCTATGTCGACGATCTTGTTACTGGCGCAGACGATTACCCTCAAGCTCTGCAGTTGTTCAAAGAAACTATTCAAATTTTCGATAAGGCAGGTCTACCAGTTCGCAAGTGGCTCACCAACGAACCTGCACTTCAGAAACAGTTCGAAGAGCAAGGTTTAAGCCGTGCTACGACACTTTCTGTTAACGTCTTAGGAGTTACTTGGTGCACCACGACCGATGACCTATGCTGTGCTCTGTCTTCCGTATCCGAGTTCCTGAAGTCTAGCCCATGCACAAAGCGACAGGTGTTGCGCGCCGTATCTCGCATATTTGACCCATTTGGATTCTTGGTGCCATTCACTATATCTGCCAAGATTCTTTTCCAGCGCCTATGGGAGGAAAAGGCTTCATGGGATACACAACTTCAACCGGAACACTCAACCGCATGGCAAGGGTGGTGTTCAGAAATACCGAAGCTTCAAAACTTCTCGGTACCCCGACTTTTGGATCCTGATGTCTCTACGAACTTCGAAAGTTTTGACCTTCATACATTTTGCGATGCAAGCCCCTTGGCTTACGGAGCAGTCGTCTACCTCCGTAACCCGGATACAACACGCACCTCGTTCGTCGTTGCCAAATCTAGAGTGGCACCTTTAAAGCGACAGACTCTTCCGAGACTAGAACTTCTCGCCGCCTTACTATCCTCAAGACTAATCCAGACTGCGTCAGCAGTTTTTAACATTCCCCGCTCTCAATGTCACGCCTGGACCGATTCCATGATTGCTCTATCGTGGATTCGGACAACGCCAACAAATCTCCCCCCATTTATCAGCAATCGTGTCATAGAGATCCAGCGTTATGTATCTCCAGACCTTTGGAGGCATTGTCCCGGGCATCAGAACCCTGCTGATTTGTTATCGCGAGGAATTACAGCCACCCAGCTTCTGCGGAACCAGGCGTGGCTCTCTGGACCTCAATGGCTTCATGAACCTCCTGCCCTCTGGCCTCCGGAACCTTCCTCACTCGGCTCATCAACTCAGAGTTTAGAGCCTCTTTGCTCATGGCTCATGTCCTGAAGAGATCTCGGTGCTGCACACTCACGTAACCTCTCAGCCTTTACTAACTCTCCTTGATTACAGTAGCTACATGCGTGTCATAACCGTAACGGCGTGGATTTTCCGTTTTGTTCGACGTTGCCAAAGGTCGCCTAGCGCCCCAGACCGACGATCTCTCTCGACTTGACGAACAACAAATAGCGGAACACTATTGGTATAAGGGCGTGCAACTAGAAGCTTTCGGTCTGCATCCTGAAAGACACGACTCTCTCAAGACTTTCGAGATTTTCTCAGATTCTAACGGTCTTCTTCGACTCAAAACCCGACTGGTCTTCAGCGACCTGGACAAGTCTTCGATATATCCTATAATCCTACCTGGCAGTCACCATTTTACTAGGCTTCTGGTGACACATATCCACATTCAACAGCACCATGCTGGGGTGCAGGGCACTCTTGCTCAACTACGGGAACGGTTCTGGGTACTAAGAGGACGACAAACAGTGAAGAGACTCATCTATACGTGTGTCACGTGTCGACGATTTGGCAGCTCCAATTTGCACCAACGAACGGCGCCTCTTCCATCCGATCGTTCCTCCCAGACTGCACCTTTCTACGTTACTGGTATTGATTTTGCCGGTCCCATCTATTACTGCACGGATCAGCCAAGTTCGAGTCTGAAATCGTATATAGCCTTGTTCACCTGTGCTACTACACGCGCCGTACATTTGGAACTGACTTCATCCATGGGCGCTGCCGACTTCCTCCAGGCATTTAGACGCTTTGTTGCAAGAAGATCAATTCCGTGCAAAGTGTACTCGGACAACTTCCGAACATTCAAACGGGCGTCACAAGACATTGTAGAGCTCCACCGCCTCGTTCACGCTGCGCCCCTTCAAAGCTACTGTGTCGACCATCACATTCAATGGATCTTTATTGCTGAACGCGCACCCTGGTGGGGCGGGTTCTGGGAGCGCCTCGTGAGGTCGGTGAAGGACGCTTTGCGCAAGTCCCTCGGTCGAACGTGCCTATCCTTCGAGCAGATTACCACCGTCCTCACCGAAATCGAAGCCATGATCAACTCTAGACCTCTAACGTACATATCCGACGACCCCAGGGATTTTTCTCCTCTGTGTCCCTCCCACTTTCTTGTCGGAAAACGGTTAACTGTTCTACCGGACTGTTCAGACACAGGCAGCGTGGCCAATGATACGCGCTCCTCGCTCCTTGAAAGGATGCAGCTTCGACAAAGCTTGCTCGACGAATTTTGGCGCAGATGGGCTCGCGAATACATCTCCGAGCTACCGTCTGCCCATCGCTTCCAGTACAGTTCCACCGTGCCATTCCAGGTGGGCGAATTGGTACTCCTTTCTTCTAAGCCTCTTAGTAGAGCCTTGTGGCCTCTTGCACGCGTCACAGAGATTAAGCCAGGACGTGACGGCGTCATCCGTGCATGTAAAGTCATGCTCCCCAATGGATCTGTCCTACGGCGACCAGTACAGCTTCTGCACAAACTGGAGATCTAGCCAGATGCTCGCCATATCTCCGCCGCGGGAATATAAGAAATTGCGAAGAAGATAAGGATCACCTGACCCCACCTGCGTACAGCTTCGTTAATCGTCAGAGCTCGAGCTCGTGTACAGTTGCTCGTTCGTGTTGGATTAAACAGTTGTTCTGCGTTGGAGTCATCCTTTCCTACAGGTGTTTTCCTGGTTCTAGCAACGGTACCACT
Organism: Ornithodoros turicata; assembly: GCF_037126465.1. Taxonomy (NCBI): domain Eukaryota; kingdom Metazoa; phylum Arthropoda; class Arachnida; order Ixodida; family Argasidae; genus Ornithodoros; species Ornithodoros turicata. Next base: position 156,562 of record NW_026999476.1, on the reverse strand, counting down.
TGGCCGACTTTCCACTGCCTAGGAACCTGTCCATGCCTCCACGAGTGATTGCAGATGTTCAGCAGGGCCTGAAGGGAAGTAGGGTCACGGTTTCGAATCACTGTGTATGTAATGGCGTCCGGGCCTGGAGAAGACTTCTTGCATGCAGCTGAAATGGCTGACGAAAGTTCTGCCACGGAGAAGTCCATATCCAAGGCAGGGACAGCTGCTGGGTTGGCATGCTCGAGAATAGATGTCACACGGGCTGTATGGGTTAGGTACTCCTCGGTGCTGGTTACATTGGCTCCCTTCGTAATGACACGGCAGAATTCCCTGGCCACCTCTTTCTCAGACGTAGATGTTAGGAGCGCAAGAGCTCCAAGTGGGTTCCGAACTGGAGGGTTCTCCTTTAAACTTCTTGCGACTCTCCATATCCGAGCAGGGCTCTGAAAAGGTGATAAGGAGCAACAGAAGTGCCGCCACCGTTGACGGTCAAGGTTTCGGAGTTCTTTCTGGACAAGCCTACTCGCGCATCTTGCTTCCTGTATATCAGAAAGATCTCCTGTCCGTCGAGCTTTACGTTCAGCGCGCCTTCGGACAGCACGTAATTGCTCCACACGAGGGTTAGACCCTAAGTGACCAGAACACACGTTGACTGTTTTAGAGGACGAGGCAAGGGCATCGGCAATGACATTCTCTAGCTGATCCACAGAAAGCAAAGGGTGGGCCCTATCTCCACATGCTGTACGAAACGAACGGCAGTCTGTTAATTTCGCCGTTCTACATCCCGCTCTCGTTGAATATCCATCATACGTGATGTATATGGGCACGTGGTCGCTTCCCCTGCCATCAAGGTCCGTGTACCAATGGAGCTTCCTATAGATATCTCTTGAGCAGAAGGAGACGTCCAGAACGTCCGTAGTGAAGGACCTCCGCAAAAACGTGTGTGATCCATCATTCAGGATGCAGAGATCCATGCACTCGATCAGCTCCATCCATATTTTCCCTCGACGATCAGTTTTGGTGCTCCCCCATGCAGAGTGGTGAGCGTTAATATCACCGACCACTAGATAAGGAGACTCTAAATTGTCCAGCACAGTCTTCAGATCGGTCTTGGACACCTTAGCTGACGGCGGCACGTATAAGTTCACCACAGTGACGACAGTTTTACCCAAGCGAATTCTACACCGGATACAGTCTAGACCAGCCACTTTCGGCGTTGGAAGGGCAGCTGCATTGAAATCGCGTCGAACAAGCAGAACCGTCCTTGAGAAATCTGTATCTTCTTGCGTTACCAACCTATAACCGCTGAGTCTGAAGTCCTTCTCAACATAAGCTTCACTAATAGCCAACATGGGAATTCGATGCCGAAGTAGAAATTCTTTAAGATCTGGCAGCTTGTTGCGCAGACTGCGCGCGTTCCACTGCATTAAGACAGCATTCCTATAGATTTGATCCATGACCGAGGAAAAGGCTGTCAATCTCTAGAAGAGCCTTGACTTCGGGCAACCGCGCAGCCTCAGGGCAACAAGCAACAATGGCCTTCATAGCAGCAAGAACTAAGGGGATGATGACACAGGAGTCATTCGAAGACTGGGGGAGTGCCATTTCAGCCGTCGAGGCAGAGTTTCGTCGGTCTTCCTTGGACCTCGCACTGCGGCCGCGAAAGTTGCACGGAGAGGAGTGGTAGCATTAGGGATGTCATGCTGGCTATCTAGGAGCCGCACATGCCTACTCGGTTGAGGCTTAAATGCTTGTGGTTTGGGGGTTTTGACTGTTGGTTTTGAGACCTGCTGAGGTGCCCTTTGGGATCTCGCAGTAGTTTGTGGTCGACCATCACTTTTGGCCGCCCGGAGACCTAAAGTTGAACCTCCGTCCGTTTGTGCACTACGTCGTGCCTTCCTGATCCCAGGGGAAGGGGAAGGGGTGTTGGTCAAAACACGAGCCTGAAAGCGCCTTGTAGCTGCCCTCTTCCGGGGACATAAAGAATGCGATGCAGCATGCGGTCCCTCGCAGTTTGCACATTTCGGTTGGCGCCGCGCTATACATTCCTTGAGCGTGTGCGGCTGAGAGCAGAACTTACACAGTAGTGGCCATCGACAGCTTCGAGCAAGATGACCGAACCTCTGGCAGTGATAGCATTGCACTGAACCTTCCACATACTCATGCACCTTATGCGTTGAGAAGCCAAACTTAACTTCCTTCTGTTGGACTTGAAGGTCAATATGACATTTCGAAGGGGGATGTACTGGTCCGACCCATCTTCATGAGAGACATGCCGCACTTGACGCCGAGCGGCTATGACGCCATCCTCTCCCAAATACGAGGTGAGTTCCTCGTCGGTATACTCCAGTGGGACGTCATATATTTTCCCCATGTTATTAACGTATGAGGAGGGGATGGTGACAGTAACTGCCACCCCAGCCACTTCACTAAGGGTCATCAGATTAGACACTGCCCCTTCCGTCTGGACGAAGATGCACATGGAGCCATCAGCGTTGACACGATGACGGAGAATTGATTCCTGGGCCGCAGAGCGAATAGTCTTCGCTACCACGTTGGGATTGACTTTCCAAAACGACTTTCCAGGGTCAACTGGCTTGAACAATACAGGGATGCCTTGAGGCCTATTTTTCTTGTAAGTCACCAGCGTGAAAGGGTCCCCCATATCTTGGTCCAGTGATTCATCACCATTCATTGGATCACTGGTCTGACTTACGTCATACACTTCTGTGCCTGATGTTCGGTCCTCGGCCAGAGAAGGCTGTTGAAGCGACAGAAGTGTCCGTTCGCAAGGGGCGGAGTTCGACCGGTTTCTCCGTACCTGGGAGCGACTGCGGCCTCGGGGAACCGCGTCGTGCGTTCCGGGGAGACCGGAACGACCACCATCACCATTCTTGGCCATCGGCCTGAAGGTGAGGGGTTATTTCGGGTTTAAGATAGCTAGGTTACCTTAGGGCTAACGAAGAGCAGAACAATCCACGCCCGTGCTGCACAGGTGCGTCACGAGCTACTACTCTAACAATTGCTTGTGGTAGTGTGGCGAAATGGAATAACGAGCCTTGTAGACAATTTACTTGGCAATATATTTATTTATCTCTCGTAGGTTGAAGAACCCAGTGTGGTGTTACATAACGGAGGGGCACGTAGTCATACAAGACCGATCACCAAAAGGCCTTGCTTTTGACTAGATTAAAATGTGAAGCGATTGTAACATAACAAATGCTGCATGGTGGCGATATGATAGGTTCTCCTCACGAGTTGTCGTCAGGGTTACGGTTAGTTGACAATCTGCATATCCAGGTAGCAGGATCAAATTTTAATTAGGCTACTTTGGCCAACACGCGACCATAGAGCACAGTGTCAAAAGCCCTTACAAAATAAAAAGAATACTACATCTACGTGGACCCAGAAATCAAGACAGTTTGAAATGCTGTGAACGAATTCCACTACGTTAGTTTTGCCTGAATACCCTTTTCTAAAGCCATGCTGGAATTTAAAAAAAGAATCGACAGACTCAACTTGGTTGACAACGTGGTAGTACATGATGTGCTCCATTAGTTTACAGGGAACCCTAAAAAGTGGAGCTGGTTAATAGATAGAAGGAGCATAGTTGTCACCTCTTCTGAAGACAGGAATAAGCTGGAGACCTATCTCCTCGACTCGCACACATACTAAGAACCTTTGACACAGATTAACGTATCTTCATTCCAGCTCTTTCACTTTCAGATGTTCATCTCTGTTGAGTGGTCTGTCATTCTTGTAATACAGATTGGAATTGAAATGCAGGTGCATAAGGGATGCTCTGAAAGAAAAGTGTTTCGTTTTAGTCCTCTTAATGTTTCTGAAAACGAAAACAAACTTCACGGTGACTATTCTTCTGAAATGAGCAATTCCAGGATGACAGCAAAAAAATATATCTCGCCATATCATTATATCCACCTGGCACTTCAATTGAATAATGGCAGTTGAAGATGATGATGATTCAATTTAATGACGCATAAGCAACTCGGGCTATAGTGCGCCAAAACCATGGTAAAACTGTGACTCGTTAAATATCAAACGATTATACTAAAATAATATACTTTGTTGTTTGGTAAATTGAGATATAGACAAAAACATGATATGATAAAAATAAGCAATTGAAGAAAAGGCAATTGTTGGCTTTGTGTGACTGATGTCGAGTTTGCCACACTACTGTTGAATAATAATGTACGCTGTAGCATATAAAGTACAATCATACACACGCTCAATATGTGGTGGATATGTGAAACCAATATACACATACTTACATTTCAAACTTTCTTGAAAAAGGCAGTCCAAGTCTGTCGGATTTGCCAGACTCTATACAAAGCCAGTAAGCACAGTGTGGAATGACTGATTCATCTTTGATGACTGATCATCAGGCAGAGGTGCAGCTACCACGACGCTTCGTCATCTCAATGCTTCGGAGCGGCATAGCCTAGTAAGAAGCCATCAGAAGGAGCTCATAAAGATAACTTGGTTGAAAAAGTGGAGGGTTCTGTGGGATATGTAAGAAAGCATACGCGTTACACAACAGCTACGAGAATGATCGACTGCACCTGCATGGTTTTCAGTACGTAGACTTGGAACTGAAAAATAAATGTGCTAACCTTCTTGATACTACTTTTCCGTCAGGACCACATGAGAGCAAATTTGGTTGCTTTAGTTGAAGTTATCATCAGGTCCCCATGCTCCTTTGAGATGCAGCAGACAGAAGTTCGCTGAGGCGAGTGACTGCCGTTGCGGTTCGTCGCTTCGCAGCAGATCAAGAACAGTACACCGCAACGATAGGTGAAACGTTCAGAATATGGTGACCAACTCCAACACCAACCCAATGACCCGAACAAAGAGGATGAACCGGGAGTCACACAAGTTCGCAGTTCGCAAGCTCGGCATACGGCATCCATTACAGCTGACCGGATACGGAAGCATATATCGAACGCCGTGTACAGATTGAAAAGAAAATCGTAGAAACTGTTGCAGGTGATAAATGCAGGGTATATTTTTCTTTTTGAGGCTATGTATCAAAAATATATTAACGTAGAAATGCCATTTCATGAAGGAAATTGACAGATATTGCGTGACCACGTGACGCGTTTGAGCCAATTGTGGGTGTTGCGAGTGGCCCCCGTGTTGACGTCATCTTGATGGTGGGCCGGGGTGGATATTCTATATAAATGTAATGTTTTCTCGGTTTGACGCAAGGCGTGCTGCACTCGGATGAAGTCGAATGTTTAAAATTCGAGTTTAGAGAAACCGTGGGGTTTTAATGCGTGAATTTTCGCATGGAGAATCCTTGTTGGGTGCTTTATCGACTACAAGTACGAAAGAGCTCCCACATTTTCTGGTCAGAGTCCCTTTAACACATGCAGTAGGTTTTGCGATTGCTTTTTCAATCTGCGTTGATGTTGTCCTGCGTTCCATATGGTTCCGTATCCGGTCAGCTGTAATGGCTGCCATATGTCGAGCTTGCGAAAGTGTGTGATTCCCGGCTCGTCCTACCTTTTTCGGGTCATTGTATTTGGTGTTGGAGTTGCTCGCCATAACCTGAACGTTTCACCTATCATTGCGGCGTACTGTTCTTGATCTGCTGCAAAGCAACGAACCGCTACGACAGTCACTCGCCTCAGCGAAATTCTGTTTGCTGCATATCAAAGGAGCATCGGGACCTGATGATGTACTGCAAATGCTGAAGTTGAATTCTTTGAACCTTCATCTAAACAAACAAAGTGTGCTCTCGTGTGGTTCTGACGGAAAAGCAGTTTCAACAAAGTTAGCGCATTTATTTTTCAGTTACAAGTCCACGCACTCAAAATAATACAAGTGCATTCGATCATTCTCGTAGCTGTTCTGTAACACGTATGCTTTCTTATACGTATCCCACAGAACCCCGCAATTCAGGAACCCAGTTATACTTTATGTGACCCATCTGATGCCTCCTGACTAGGCTATGCCGCTCTGAAGCATTGAGATGGCGAAAGGTCGTGGTGGCTGCACCTCTGCTTTCGAAAGATGAATCAGTCATTCCACACTGTGCTTACTGGCTTTGCATCGAGTCTAACAAATCCGACATGAATGGACTGCCTTTTTCAAGGAAGTTTGAAATGTAAGTATGTGTTATGTTGGTTTCACATATCCCCACCACATACTGACTGTGTATATCGCTGTACTTTTGATGCTATAGCATATCTACGTACATTATAATTGAACACCTAGTGTGGAGAACTCGACACCAGCCACACAATGCAAACAATTGTTTATGCCTTTTCTTCCACTGATTGTTTTTATTATAATATTATTTTAGTATAATCGTCTGATTTTTAATAGTCACAATTTCCCCATGGTTATGGCGCACTATAGCCTGAGCTGTTTATGCGCCATTAAAATTGAATCATCATCATCATCTTTAACTGCCATTATTCAATTGAAGTGTCATGTTTCAGTTGGATACAATGATGTGGCCAGAGATAGTTTTCCCTTTCGTTCCAGAGTTGCTCATTTCGAAATAATAGTCACTGTGAAGTTTGTTTTCGGAAACATTGAGAGGGCTAACACCAAACGCTTTTCTTTCAGAGCATCCCTTATGCACCTGCATTTCAATTAAGATCTGTGTTACAAGAATGACAGACCACTCAACAGTGATGAACAGCAGTGATGAAAGGTGGAAGTGCTGGAACGAAGATGCGTTAATCTGTGTGAAAGGTGCTTTGTATGTGTCTGAGTCATGGCCATAGGTCACAAGCTAATTTCTGTCCTCATAAGAGGTGTCAACTATGCTCTTTCTATCTACTAACCTGCTCCACTTTAGGGTTCCCTGTAAACTAATGGAACACATCATATACCAGCACGTTGTTAACCACTGTAAATTTCTTTTTTTAAATTCCAGCATGGCTTTAGAAAAGGGTATTTAGACAAAAGTAACATAATTCGGTCACAGCATTTTAAACTGTCTTGATTTCTGGGTTCACGTAGATGCAGTATTTTTTTTATTTTGTGAGGGCTTTTGGCATGCTTGCTTGTTGGCCAAACTAGCCCCATTAAAATTTGATCTTGCTACCATTAACTGGATATGCAGTTTCTTGACTAACCGCAACCATGCCAACAATTCGTGAGGAGAACCTATCAAATCACCACCATGCAGCATTCCTCGGGTTACATATGCATCACATTTTAATCAAGTGTGTTCAAAGCCTTTAGGTTTTTACACGTCCCTCCGTTATTTAACACCACACGGTTCTTCAACCTATGACAGATAAATAAATATATTGCCAAGTAAATTGTTTACAAGGCTGATTACCCCATTTCACCACATTAACGCAAACAATTGTTAGAGTAGTGGCCCAGGGTATGAAGCTTGCCACTAATCATCATTTAAACAAAGTTTGTAATGTAGAATCCTTTACTGAAAGCACTGACTTAACACAACAATTGAGAACAAAGAGAGTGAACGTTTCGTCGCCTATCCGGGTGGCATCATTGCTACAACAGAGAACAGTCACAAACAACATCGACGGAGTCAAATCAGTGGTGTGCATTCCTTTCATCCAAGGTGTTGATAGGCCATTTGAAGGGAACTGTGCCCATCAGGCATTAAGACTGTGCATATAAAGTTAAGTGCACAGACTGTGACACAACCTACATTGGCAAGACAGGCAAAAGACGTGGGAAAATACTAAAAGAGCACACAAGGGACGTTCCCAAGGCTTCTAATGCTACTGAAACCAGGACCAAATTAGTCTACTATTGTTGGCCTGTTGAACATGTATTAAATTTTGATGGTGCGGTAACCTTTGCACATGACTAGCGATGAGGCCTTAGAAAGTGCTTAGAGTCCTGGTTTATCGGACTTGATGCATCAGCCTGTAATACAAACAGTGGCCCCCTATCGGATGTGTATGATGCCCTCTTAGATAAGTAGGCTGAGGTGCTTGTCTTTGGCCCTTGTTGTACTGACGATGCCACCAAGATAGGCGGCAAAACGTTTACGGTTCATTTTTAGTCATGTTAAGCGGTGTTTGCAGTAAAGGATGCTACATTGTAAGGTCGTCACCCGGCGTTTGGAATATATTTTCAAATAAAGTTGTTGTTTTACAAAGCTCATTACATTGTAGAAATCATTCTTGTTGCCTATTGTTTAGGGGATACCATTCTTGCAGTCACGTGGAGCACTGAAGGGCCAATTTCAAAAGCAAAGGCAATCTGATTTATGTTCTTGCCAACATGGCACAGCGTACGCACAAGGTAGCTCCATTTCAGGAGCCTGAGAACACTCAAAGCAACTAGTGTGCTAGAATTAGATATTGTCTGCAGCATTACATATTTGCTTTTGCTAGGGCAACTAAGAAGGGTGGATAGAAAGAGACAATGACAACCTGTTTCCACAGAAGACACTCAGATTCATAACAATTTCCTGCAAGAGAGCTAAGGCTTTTCCAGATTACTAGAACACGGGTACCGGATTGTAGATAACAAGAACTCATACACCAGAGCTCAGTGTTGCACACACCCTGCTTTCCATCAAAACTGTTAAAAGGCGTGACCCCCTAAACCTGCACAAAATTTCTGGAGTGTCTTCGCTGGGCACTGTCGCTGTTCAACTCATAAGGTGCTTTCTATGAACCTGACTCCCTGTTCTGGATGCACTGCCTGAGGGAACTCCAGCATGCTTTCCCAACATGGTCGCAACTTCTACGAGCAGTGGTTGTACTTACTGAAAGCAATATGAAATGCTATGCCTTGACAGGTTATGTTGATATCCTTCTTAAGACCGTAGAGAGATGTTGCTTGCTGCCCTTATTCCAAATCGCACTATCAGAAACAAGCCCACTTGCCACCAAGCCGATGAGTATTTCCTCACAGTCAGGGCAATCAAGGGAATCAATCACTGAGGCTCAGAAAAGCTGTTTTCTATGTGGATCTCATCCAGGACAGAGACATGAGTAGCCTCAAGAAAGCACCAGGTTTCTTTGAATTTAGATGTTCAGCTTTTAATTTCCTCCTTCCCCCTTTTTTATGTAGTACCTGATTTAGCCTTTTACAGCTCTGGAGATTGAGGATGTGGAGGTGACGTAAGGGGTGGAATTAGGCTTTAGGCACAATGAGGCAAAGTGTGACAACAAACCTTCTGAGAATGTTTATGTATCATACACACAGAGAGAGGATAGGTATTACAATAGAGGTTACACCTTTTTCTGGTTTTGATATTTATTTATTCATGAATATACCTCGAAGACCCTTGCAGGCATTACATGAGGGGGGACAACAACATGGGTCACATAACAAATACAGAAGTTACAAGGAACATACATATTTGAAAGACAGACGCTGCTTTTCGTTTGTTCATCAGTTTCGCTCAAGAAATTGTAGCAACGGTACACAATGTCACGACGAAAGGAGTGCTCATCTACCCTTCCGCAAGACTCATTAAAAAGGACACAACATACTGAACTGATGAACCATGCATAATCCTGAGAGCTATAAGTAATCCTAAATACAGATGCTGAATTAGTTTAAATGCGATAGACGAGCTGTGCGAAGAGCTGCCTCCAGTTAGGGCGTTGGGTACTTGAAGCCTGTGGCACTTTCTGTGTGGAAGGCTCGCCAGATCCTGTTCACTGCGCAGGCTGGGATGACGATGTTCTTGTTTTTCCCAAGCTTGTGGCAAAAACACGTTGCGAACTGGCGATATGCAGTATATCCATATCGTATACGCAGGTGTACAGAAAATATAGTTTAGGCAAGTAGGCAACCGGTCACAGTACAGGGTGTGTGTCGTGGCATTTCTACATGTACTTGAAAGCAGGCGCGGATCTAGGGGGAGGGGGGTCCAGGGGTCCGGACCCCCCTCAATTCCAGACTTGAACATAGGGTTCAGTGGACCAATCCCAGCATGCACCTGGCACTTGTCCATAGCGGACCCCCCGCCCCCTTCAGGAAAAATCCTAGATCTGCCCCTGCTTGAAAGCGACTGCAATTTATTTGCACACGCCCTGTATATTACTACACAAGCTGTATTCTTTTAGAAATTAACATTTTTTACTCTTCAGTGAATCGAAAGTAAGAACACTCAATATCGCTAAAAGCCTACGCTAAAAACATAAACACAGGGCAATACACAAAGAGATGATTTAGGACATATCACCTAGACAATAGTAGTATGGGATCAGCTCAAGTATCCGGAAACTCCCATCTTCGTCTGGACGCCATTAATTAGCAATTAGAGCTAATTAGGACCCCCCACATTATTCAGGACCCACCAGGGCGTCATTACACTAATTGGGGATCATCTAAGACACGTCCAGACCACTGTGTGAGTTTCCGGCTACTTGAGCTGATAAAAAATAAAAAAATAGGTAGAAAATCAAATAAAAAGATAGAGATAGAGTGGAGAGAAGGAGTTTAGTGGAAGATCAACGACGCCATCTTGTAGAAAGCGGTCCGGAACGGCCGCTGACTGTCGCTGGGCGACGGAGCACGGAGGCAGGTTGCAAAGCATCGGAGCACCAGTTCCGGACATCCTGTGACGTCAGCTGTGACGTCATCATGGCATGTCTGGGCAAGTTAGGACAGCTCTGGACATGCAAGGAGAAAAACACTCGTAATACAGAGGCTGGGAAAGCAAGAGTATGCAAACCATCAATAGCTAACAACAACAAAAAAAAAATTAGTTACACAACAAATGAGCCCACCAGAACAGGAGCGCAGAACCATGCGACTGCTCCATCCGAGAGGCAGGCAGAAACTGACTCGTAATGGTTTTTGTCCTGTATAAACCCCGCAGCTGCACCCCCTAGCGGTTACTTTCTCAACTAATCTCACAACAAAATTATTAAGAATCACGCCAGCGCTACTCCCGGTCCCAAGGCAGAAGATGATAGAAAATGGCGGGAATGCCCGGACAACAGCAACCAGCACCCGACGTGCACGGGCACGAAAATTGCAAACAAAGCGGGAACAAAGTTGGCGAAATCATTAGTTACACAACAAATCACCTCACCACAGTAGGAGCGCAGACCGATGCGACTGCTCTCGTCGACAGCCAGGGATCAAGTGACGACGGAGCGAACGACCGCACGTCTTCTCCCAACGAGAGCCAGAGGTGGACTGACGTAAGCGCCACTCTACGGGTGCTACGCATGCGCGCGCTCGTAGCGCCCTCTGCGCGCTCCTACCGCCACCTGCGAGAGGCTAAGAGAGAAGAGCATTCCTGCGCCCCCTGCTGGCCGTTCTCATTGGTCGTGAGGCTAAGTGAGAAGAGCATTCCTGCGCCCCCTGCTGGCAGTTCACATTGGTCCAGACATCATCCTATTGTCTCAGGGCTACACTGTTTTTTTCCACTAATGCTCCTTTGGTCAATCTGCAGTGAAGCCACGGTATGACGTCATCATGCAGCTGCGTGGCTCAAGGACGCGTACGCTCTAGACAGGGGACCTATTATTTATTGAATCGCTATCCCAAGATTATTTCCTTTATTATTCTATAACAACTGAATAGGAAACTATTGCAGAAGAGCACCATGCATGAAAGCTGATCGTAGGAATTCCAAAGTCTTACTAAATGAGACTTGCAAAAGAACAAAATATCCTAACACGTAACTCCATCAACGGCAAATAAGAGGACAAGGTACTCAACAAATCAACACAGAGTACGGGTAAACAGGAGCGCAGAACTCAGGGCAGCACTATCGTCAAGACAACAATGTTCCTTGCCAAAAGAGAAAAATTACAAAACGTCAACACAGGAAAGCATGCATATCGGGGCATGTCAGCACAAATTGTACGACTGCTGGGCAACAGAGGAAAACAAACACTTGAACAGAGTGAAAAAGACACTCACCATCATTTTTCCCGTTCACAGCATTTCCTCATTGTAAATCCGCTCGTCACAAAATCCACCTGCATCGTCGTACACCATTCACCAGTGACGAACCACACATCCGCACCCCATCAGAGGCAGACAGAACCCCACCGAAGCTACGCTCTTCCACTGACGGCCAACGCCAGGAGCAGAATTTGCGTGTCGAGACCCGTCAGTGTCCAAGAGAGAAGTGAATCCTTGCGCCCCCTGCAGGCCGTTCTCATTGGTCGTGACGTCATCCTATTGTCTCAGGGCTTCACAGTTTTTTTCCACTAATGCTCCTCTAGACAAGGTCAACCTGAAACAATAGTCTCTCGGTATGCGGTCATCATGCAGGTGCGTGGCTCAAGGACGCGTACGCTCTAGACAGGGCACCTGTTATTTATTGAATCACTATCCCAAAATTATTTCCTTTATTCTACTATAATGATTGCGTAGGGAACTATTGCAGAAAAACACCATAGACAAGAGGAGATTGTAGCATTTCATTCCCAAAGTCTTACTGTACAGGAAAAAAAAATGGTTCAGCAAGACATAAAGTCACACACCTGTCCCCCTCGCGGTTACTCTCTGAACTAAATGAATCGCAAAATTATTAAGAATAGCTCTACTCCCATTCAAGGCAGCACAATCGTCAAGAATATGCCTTGTACAAAAAGAAAAAAACTACATGCAGAAGGAAAGCATGTCAGAACAAGCCCAGACATGGTCAGCACATGTTTGTCAGACAAGGGGGGAAAAAGCGAAAAGAAACAAAGAAGGAAACCAGCATCAAACTATTTCTTCTTATTCAAAAACAGTGCTCATCATAAATCTGCCCAGGACAATACACACCATTTTTCTATTGCCACACTTTTTTCCAGTAACGGTCAATGCATTGCTACAGACTGCATGACGTCATCACATCCTGTCTGAAGAAGACACCGACAAAGACTCCTATTATTTATTGAATCGCAAGATTATTTTCTTTGTCCTACTCTTAATGACATTGATTCTCTCATTAAAATTCAACAAAAAAGCACCCCGCATATTAACGATTTTCACCCCAAAGGCTCATCATGGTCATTACAATTACAGTAAACTGCCACTGCTCTTTTAAAATAATAAGTGAGACCACTCAACATCACCTCCAGACTTATGTAATACGTGACCCTTTCTATGCTCATACATTCGTTGTCTGAGGCTACACCTGCGAGCAAAAAAGGCGCGGAAGCCGGGTGGGCAAAGTTCCATTCGCGCATTGCGAGCATAATGGCGGGAAAGCCTGGGAGCAAAGTTCTATTCGCGCATTCCAAAGCACAAGACAGAACGCCTTTACGGGAACACGATAGCATTCCTATACTATATTAATGATTATTGCATTGCAGTTTAGAAAAACTACAACTAAACTATAATTTTAGGAGCCCAACTTTCTATGGAAACTATAATTGCCCTATTACTTGGATCGCTACTAATGAAGCGCACCAAATTTTTCTCTCTTCCCATTTCAGCCTTGTCATGCAGGGAAGCAGACTCATATCCAAAATAATTAATTTACACTGAGGGTGCCGTGCTTCAGGAATTCCTATCCTGCGCTCAGATGCAAGCATTTCTTCACGGATACCTTTAACAGCTGACTTCCTCAACATATCGAACACCCAACAAAATCAAACAAACAATCAGAGAAACCCTCTTCTCAGCTGCACCATGCGACTTTCTTCTGCGTAAAATCGGTGATTTGAAGAAGAGAGCAGCGAAAAATTGCGCGCGCTTGTGCTCGACCTGAAGCATATGCCAATAAACCAAGAAAAAGGCACTCATGTCTGGTATCTGATAGTGCCACATACACAGACGCATTGTCGCAAAGAAAGCACAGGACACGGATACACAAATTTCCTTAGGTGAGCAGGGAAAAGGCTTAAGACCACAGGTCACGACACATCGCCACGCGGCTAGCACAACATGACACCAACAAGATACTAGCAGCGGGAAGAACTGCAACACTGCTAAACAAGTCCAGACATGCCACGATGGCGTCACAAATCAGGAAGAAAAAAAAAGAAAAAAGCACACGCACGCACGCACAGAGGACAACGCATTAAACACACGGAGCGCTCAGGAATAATTGTAGCGTCACCGCACATCGCTACGAAGCTAAACGTCTAACACAAGACGACACCAACAAGATATTAGCGAAGGGTAAAAATTGCAACACTACCGAACAAGTCCAGACATGCGACATCGCATACAAAACACTGCTCATCGGGGAAAAGGCCTAAGCCTGCGGCGGATCATCATAGAGCGTACACAACTTCATTTTTTCTATTTTGCGTAAACTAAACGCGGTCTGCTTGGAAAACGACGTACAAATTTTCTTAACGAGCAGAGAAATATTTCTACTCCGTGCTCAGATACCAGCATTTCTGCTCAGATACCTATAACGGCTGACTTCCTCAACATATCGAGGAAAGCGAATACTAACACTCAACATATAACAAAAAACAAACAAATTCCATTCTCATGAACTCTCTCCTCTGCCGAGCGGCTTTCTCCTGCTCTACCTGGATGCTGACTGTTTCCCCTCATCTACATTCTAAGTAAAAGCCGTGAAAGGAGAAAAGAACCGCGAAAAATTACACGCATGTGTGCTCCAGTAGCTGTAACTGCAAGAAACCGTAGCGCACGCCAATACACTGAGAAAAAGACACCTATTTCTGCCACCAGATAATTCTTGCATAATGCCACATACACAGTCGCATTACCCTTGCGTAAAGAAAGCACAGGACAGGGATACACAAATTTCCTTAGGTGAGCAGGGAAAAGGCTTAAGACCTCAGATCACCACACATCGCCACGCGGCTAGCACAACATGACACCAACAAGATACTAGCAGCGGGAAGAACTGCAACACTGCTAAACAAGTCCAGACATGCCACGATGACGTCACAAATCAGGAGAAAAAAAGCACACGCATGCACGCACAGAGGACAACGCATTAAACACACGGAGCGCTCAGGAATAATCGTAGCGTTACCGCACATCGCTACGAAGCTCAACGTCTAACACAAGACGACAACAACAACAAGATATTAACGAAGGGTAAAAATTGCAACACTGATCAAGTCCAGACATGCGACATCGCATACAAAACACTGCTCATCGGGGAAAAGGCCTAAGCCCGCGGCGGATCATCATAGAGCATACACAACTTCATTTTTCTACTTCGCGTAAACTAAACGCGGTCTGCTTGGAAAACGACGTACAAATTTTCTTAAGGAGCAGAGAAATATAGAAATTTCTACTCCGTGCTCAGATACCAGCATTTCTGCTCAGAAACCTGCAAAATTAAGCACTGCTTACTTCGTCAAGATATCGAACACCCAACAAAATCAAACAAACAACCCCACTTCCACTGGTAGAACACTATTCAGCTTTTACGCAGGAGGCTTTCTTCTACATAAAAGTAGAGAAAATAAGAAAAAGAGCAGCGAAATATTACACGCACTTTTGCTTGACTTAAAAAACCTGAAGCATATGCCAATAAACCAATAAAAAGACACTCATGTCTGGTATATGATAGTGCCACATACACAGACGCATTACCCTTGCGTAAAGAAAGCACAGGACAGGGATACACAAATTTCCTTCAGTGAGCAGGGAAAAGGCTTAAGCCGTACCGCCTAGGAATAATCGGAGAATCACCGCTTATCGCTACGCGGCTAGCACAACATGACAGCAACAAGATATCAGCGAAGGGTAAAAATTGCAGCAAGAAAGACACTACTGAACAAGTCTAGACATGCGACATCGAATGCCAAAACACTGGTGATCGGGGAAAAGGGCTAAGCCTGCGGCGGATCATCATAGAGCATACATAAGTTCATTTCGCGTAAACTAAACGCGGTCTGCTTGGAAAACGACGTACAAAGTTTCTTAGGGAGCAGAGAAATACAGCAATTTCTACTCCGTGCTCAGATACCAGCATTTCTGCTCAAAACCCTGCAAAATTAAGCACTGCTTACTTCATCAAGATATCGAACACCCAACAAAATCAAACAAACAACCCCACTTCCACTGATAGAACATTATTCAGCTTTTACGCAGGAGGCTTTCTTCTACATAAAAGTAGAGAAAATAAGAAAAGAGCAGCGAAAATTACACGCACTTTTGCTCGAATAGCAATAAGAGAAAAAAATAAAATAAAATATCGACACACACGCTAATAAACTGTGACAAAGACACCCATTTCTGCTATCAGATAATTATTGCGTAATGCTAAATACTCATTTGCATTGTCCCTGCGTGAAGAAAGCACAGGGCAGGGATACACAATTTATCTTAAGCGAGCAGGGAAAGTCACTTCTACTCGAACAGCTTAATACCATAAAGTCTGAATTTTTGCAAAGCAAATAAAGCTTGAACAGCGCTACGAACGTGAGAGACACATACTAACAAACAAACATACAAACAAACAAACAAACACTTCTATTCATTTCTATTGATAAAGGCGTAAACCACACTACAAGAACAAAGCACGCGGCTTCAGGAAAGCGTATCAAATGCATCGCAACAGGACCGGCTCTCATAAAATAGCCTGCCCAAAACGAAGACTTCACCAGGTTCGCGAGGTAATTCCATTAAAAACGCTCTCGGTCTATCCTACAGATAGCAATGCAAGCGCTGCTTCCCTTATTTTTTAAGCCACTATTCCACGCAATGGCACATAAATGTATCACTCGTGTCACATGAAAAAGCACACACAAAGAACTTACTTGTCAAGTGGGATCCCTGGTTCACACATACACAGACACACACTCACATTTTCACAATCACAAACACAAAGTCCACCACAACCACATAAATCCATATTATTCCTCAGGTCAATAATTATCCTACCATCGTCAAAAGATGGCTCACTCTTGTATGCGATCGTAAAGCGATAGGTCCTCGTTCCGGATGTAATAAGATATCGCCACTCGGCCGACGCGAACCAAAAAAGAAAGAAAGGAATGCGCGTTCGCTATACATCCACAAAGAAAACGGTGCCGTGCTTCTACGCAGCGCTCATCATACAGGAGTGAATTGTCTTCTTCGTTTTCCTTTTATTTTCTTGCACCCATATATTTTGCAAGAATACTATAGAGCAGAACGGACAAATGTGAACATCATTCGCTACACACTGTAGCTCTCACCATTTTTAAACCAAACCACTGAACATGTGTTCATAGGTCTTCACTAAATAGGTGAGCCGATAATGACTCAAAATGAAATGAAATCAAATAAAATAATCATTCCAGCATCGCTGGCTGCAAGCTTGGGTACCCTGCTTGGGTCTGCTGGCGCTGGAATAAAAGATTTATCGCGAGGGTACTACAATGGTGAGCTCTGCTGCTGTTTAAGTGATAAAACAGTGCACCTGCTCGGGGAAAGGGGGTCGCGCGCGTCCAAACCGCGAGGCCCGCGTTGCGCTCGCACGGGGAATCGCGCGCGTCGCGTCCCGAGAACGGGTCCGCGCGCGGCTCGCGTGGGGCGCGGTTCGGGAGCACTGTTTTATCACTTAAACAGCAGCAGAGCTCACCATTGTAGTACCCTCGCGATAAATCTTTTATTCCAGCGCCAGCAGACCCAAGCAGGGTACCCAAGCTTGCAGCCAGCGATGCTGGAATGATTATTTTATTTGATTTCATTTCATTTTGAGTCATTATCGGCTCACCTATTTAGTGAAGACCTATGAACACATGTTCAGTGGTTTGGTTTAAAAATGGTGAGAGCTACAGTGTGTAGCGAATGATGTTCACATTTGTCCGTTCTGCTCTATAGTATTCTTGCAAAATATATGGGTGCAAGAAAATAAAAGGAAAACGAAGAAGACAATTCACTCCTGTATGATGAGCGCTGCGTAGAAGCACGGCACCGTTTTCTTTGTGGATGTATAGCGAACGCGCATTCCTTTCTTTCTTTTTTGGTTCGCGTCGGCCGAGTGGCGATATCTTATTACATCCGGAACGAGGACCTATCGCTTTACGATCGCATACAAGAGTGAGCCATCTTTTGACGATGGTAGGATAATTATTGACCTGAGGAATAATATGGATTTATGTGGTTGTGGTGGACTTTGTGTTTGTGATTGTGAAAATGTGAGTGTGTGTCTGTGTATGTGTGAACCAGGGATCCCACATGACAAGTAAGTTCTTTGTGTGTGCTTTTTCATGTGACACGAGTGATACATTTATGTGCCATTGCGTGGAATAGTGGCTTAAAAAATAAGGGAAGCAGCGCTTGCATTGCTATCTGTAGGATAGACCGAGAGCGTTTTTAATGGAATTACCTCGCGAACCTGGTGAAGTCTTCGTTTTGGGCAGGCTATTTTATGAGAGCCGGTCCTGTTGCGATGCATTTGATACGCTTTCCTGAAGCCGCGTGCTTTGTTCTTGTAGTGTGGTTTACGCCTTTATCAATAGAAATGAATAGAAGTGTTTGTTTGTTTGTTTGTTTGTATGTTTGTTTGTTAGTATGTGTCTCTCACGTTCGTAGCGCTGTTCAAGCTTTATTTGCTTTGCAAAAATTCAGACTTTATGGTATTAAGCTGTTCGAGTAGAAGTGACTTTCCCTGCTCGCTTAAGATAAATTGTGTATCCCTGCCCTGTGCTTTCTTCACGCAGGGACAATGCAAATGAGTATTTAGCATTACGCAATAATTATCTGATAGCAGAAATGGGTGTCTTTGTCACAGTTTATTAGCGTGTGTGTCGATATTTTATTTTATTTTTTTCTCTTATTGCTATTCGAGCAAAAGTGCGTGTAATTTTCGCTGCTCTTTTCTTATTTTCTCTACTTTTATGTAGAAGAAAGCCTCCTGCGTAAAAGCTGAATAATGTTCTATCAGTGGAAGTGGGGTTGTTTGTTTGATTTTGTTGGGTGTTCGATATCTTGATGAAGTAAGCAGTGCTTAATTTTGCAGGGTTTTGAGCAGAAATGCTGGTATCTGAGCACGGAGTAGAAATTGCTGTATTTCTCTGCTCCCTAAGAAACTTTGTACGTCGTTTTCCAAGCAGACCGCGTTTAGTTTACGCGAAATGAACTTATGTATGCTCTATGATGATCCGCCGCAGGCTTAGCCCTTTTCCCCGATCACCAGTGTTTTGGCATTCGATGTCGCATGTCTAGACTTGTTCAGTAGTGTCTTTCTTGCTGCAATTTTTACCCTTCGCTGATATCTTGTTGCTGTCATGTTGTGCTAGCCGCGTAGCGATAAGCGGTGATTCTCCGATTATTCCTAGGCGGTACGGCTTAAGCCTTTTCCCTGCTCACTGAAGGAAATTTGTGTATCCCTGTCCTGTGCTTTCTTTACGCAAGGGTAATGCGTCTGTGTATGTGGCACTATCATATACCAGACATGAGTGTCTTTTTATTGGTTTATTGGCATATGCTTCAGGTTTTTTAAGTCAAGCAAAAGTGCGTGTAATATTTCGCTGCTCTTTTTCTTATTTTCTCTACTTTTATGTAGAAGAAAGCCTCCTGCGTAAAAGCTGAATAGTGTTCTACCAGTGGAAGTGGGGTTGTTTGTTTGATTTTGTTGGGTGTTCGATATCTTGACGAAGTAAGCAGTGCTTAATTTTGCAGGTTTCTGAGCAGAAATGCTGGTATCTGAGCACGGAGTAGAAATTTCTATATTTCTCTGCTCCTTAAGAAAATTTGTACGTCGTTTTCCAAGCAGACCGCGTTTAGTTTACGCGAAGTAGAAAAATGAAGTTGTGTATGCTCTATGATGATCCGCCGCGGGCTTAGGCCTTTTCCCCGATGAGCAGTGTTTTGTATGCGATGTCGCATGTCTGGACTTGATCAGTGTTGCAATTTTTACCCTTCGTTAATATCTTGTTGTTGTTGTCGTCTTGTGTTAGACGTTGAGCTTCGTAGCGATGTGCGGTAACGCTACGATTATTCCTGAGCGCTCCGTGTGTTTAATGCGTTGTCCTCTGTGCGTGCATGCGTGTGCTTTTTTTCTCCTGATTTGTGACGTCATCGTGGCATGTCTGGACTTGTTTAGCAGTGTTGCAGTTCTTCCCGCTGCTAGTATCTTGTTGGTGTCATGTTGTGCTAGCCGCGTGGCGATGTGTGGTGATCTGAGGTCTTAAGCCTTTTCCCTGCTCACCTAAGGAAATTTGTGTATCCCTGTCCTGTGCTTTCTTTACGCAAGGGTAATGCGACTGTGTATGTGGCATTATGCAAGAATTATCTGGTGGCAGAAATAGGTGTCTTTTTCTCAGTGTATTGGCGTGCGCTACGGTTTCTTGCAGTTACAGCTACTGGAGCACACATGCGTGTAATTTTTCGCGGTTCTTTTCTCCTTTCACGGCTTTTACTTAGAATGTAGATGAGGGGAAACAGTCAGCATCCAGGTAGAGCAGGAGAAAGCCGCTCGGCAGAGGAGAGAGTTCATGAGAATGGAATTTGTTTGTTTTTTGTTATATGTTGAGTGTTAGTATTCGCTTTCCTCGATATGTTGAGGAAGTCAGCCGTTATAGGTATCTGAGCAGAAATGCTGGTATCTGAGCACGGAGTAGAAATATTTCTCTGCTCGTTAAGAAAATTTGTACGTCGTTTTCCAAGCAGACCGCGTTTAGTTTACGCAAAATAGAAAAAATGAAGTTGTGTACGCTCTATGATGATCCGCCGCAGGCTTAGGCCTTTTCCCCGATGAGCAGTGTTTTGTATGCGATGTCGCATGTCTGGACTTGTTCGGTAGTGTTGCAATTTTTACCCTTCGCTAATATCTTGTTGGTGTCGTCTTGTGTTAGACGTTTAGCTTCGTAGCGATGTGCGGTGACGCTACAATTATTCCTGAGCGCTCCGTGTGTTTAATGCGTTGTCCTCTGTGCGTGCGTGCGTGTGCTTTTTTCTTTTTTTTTCTTCCTGATTTGTGACGCCATCGTGGCATGTCTGGACTTGTTTAGCAGTGTTGCAGTTCTTCCCGCTGCTAGTATCTTGTTGGTGTCATGTTGTGCTAGCCGCGTGGCGATGTGTCGTGACCTGTGGTCTTAAGCCTTTTCCCTGCTCACCTAAGGAAATTTGTGTATCCGTGTCCTGTGCTTTCTTTGCGACAATGCGTCTGTGTATGTGGCACTATCAGATACCAGACATGAGTGCCTTTTTCTTGGTTTATTGGCATATGCTTCAGGTCGAGCACAAGCGCGCGCAATTTTTCGCTGCTCTCTTCTTCAAATCACCGATTTTACGCAGAAGAAAGTCGCATGGTGCAGCTGAGAAGAGGGTTTCTCTGATTGTTTGTTTGATTTTGTTGGGTGTTCGATATGTTGAGGAAGTCAGCTGTTAAAGGTATCCGTGAAGAAATGCTTGCATCTGAGCGCAGGATAGGAATTCCTGAAGCACGGCACCCTCAGTGTAAATTAATTATTTTGGATATGAGTCTGCTTCCCTGCATGACAAGGCTGAAATGGGAAGAGAGAAAAATTTGGTGCGCTTCATTAGTAGCGATCCAAGTAATAGGGCAATTATAGTTTCCATAGAAAGTTGGGCTCCTAAAATTATAGTTTAGTTGTAGTTTTTCTAAACTGCAATGCAATAATCATTAATATAGTATAGGAATGCTATCGTGTTCCCGTAAAGGCGTTCTGTCTTGTGCTTTGGAATGCGCGAATAGAACTTTGCTCCCAGGCTTTCCCGCCATTATGCTCGCAATGCGCGAATGGAACTTTGCCCACCCGGCTTCCGCGCCTTTTTTGCTCGCAGGTGTAGCCTCAGACAACGAATGTATGAGCATAGAAAGGGTCACGTATTACATAAGTCTGGAGGTGATGTTGAGTGGTCTCACTTATTATTTTAAAAGAGCAGTGGCAGTTTACTGTAATTGTAATGACCATGATGAGCCTTTGGGGTGAAAATCGTTAATATGCGGGGTGCTTTTTTGTTGAATTTTAATGAGAGAATCAATGTCATTAAGAGTAGGACAAAGAAAATAATCTTGCGATTCAATAAATAATAGGAGTCTTTGTCGGTGTCTTCTTCAGACAGGATGTGATGACGTCATGCAGTCTGTAGCAATGCATTGACCGTTACTGGAAAAAAGTGTGGCAATAGAAAAATGGTGTGTATTGTCCTGGGCAGATTTATGATGAGCACTGTTTTTGAATAAGAAGAAATAGTTTGATGCTGGTTTCCTTCTTTGTTTCTTTTCGCTTTTTCCCCCCTTGTCTGACAAACATGTGCTGACCATGTCTGGGCTTGTTCTGACATGCTTTCCTTCTGCATGTAGTTTTTTTCTTTTTGTACAAGGCATATTCTTGACGATTGTGCTGCCTTGAATGGGAGTAGAGCTATTCTTAATAATTTTGCGATTCATTTAGTTCAGAGAGTAACCGCGAGGGGGACAGGTGTGTGACTTTATGTCTTGCTGAACCATTTTTTTTTCCTGTACAGTAAGACTTTGGGAATGAAATGCTACAATCTCCTCTTGTCTATGGTGTTTTTCTGCAATAGTTCCCTACGCAATCATTATAGTAGAATAAAGGAAATAATTTTGGGATAGTGATTCAATAAATAACAGGTGCCCTGTCTAGAGCGTACGCGTCCTTGAGCCACGCACCTGCATGATGACCGCATACCGAGAGACTATTGTTTCAGGTTGACCTTGTCTAGAGGAGCATTAGTGGAAAAAAACTGTGAAGCCCTGAGACAATAGGATGACGTCACGACCAATGAGAACGGCCTGCAGGGGGCGCAAGGATTCACTTCTCTCTTGGACACTGACGGGTCTCGACACGCAAATTCTGCTCCTGGCGTTGGCCGTCAGTGGAAGAGCGTAGCTTCGGTGGGGTTCTGTCTGCCTCTGATGGGGTGCGGATGTGTGGTTCGTCACTGGTGAATGGTGTACGACGATGCAGGTGGATTTTGTGACGAGCGGATTTACAATGAGGAAATGCTGTGAACGGGAAAAATGATGGTGAGTGTCTTTTTCACTCTGTTCAAGTGTTTGTTTTCCTCTGTTGCCCAGCAGTCGTACAATTTGTGCTGACATGCCCCGATATGCATGCTTTCCTGTGTTGACGTTTTGTAATTTTTCTCTTTTGGCAAGGAACATTGTTGTCTTGACGATAGTGCTGCCCTGAGTTCTGCGCTCCTGTTTACCCGTACTCTGTGTTGATTTGTTGAGTACCTAGTCCTCTTATTTGCCGTTGATGGAGTTACGTGTTAGGATATTTTGTTCTTTTGCAAGTCTCATTTAGTAAGACTTTGGAATTCCTACGATCAGCTTTCATGCATGGTGCTCTTCTGCAATAGTTTCCTATTCAGTTGTTATAGAATAATAAAGGAAATAATCTTGGGATAGCGATTCAATAAATAATAGGTCCCCTGTCTAGAGCGTACGCGTCCTTGAGCCACGCAGCTGCATGATGACGTCATACCGTGGCTTCACTGCAGATTGACCAAAGGAGCATTAGTGGAAAAAAACAGTGTAGCCCTGAGACAATAGGATGATGTCTGGACCAATGTGAACTGCCAGCAGGGGGCGCAGGAATGCTCTTCTCACTTAGCCTCACGACCAATGAGAACGGCCAGCAGGGGGCGCAGGAATGCTCTTCTCTCTTAGCCTCTCGCAGGTGGCGGTAGGAGCGCGCAGAGGGCGCTACGAGCGCGCGCATGCGTAGCACCCGTAGAGTGGCGCTTACGTCAGTCCACCTCTGGCTCTCGTTGGGAGAAGACGTGCGGTCGTTCGCTCCGTCGTCACTTGATCCCTGGCTGTCGACGAGAGCAGTCGCATCGGTCTGCGCTCCTACTGTGGTGAGGTGATTTGTTGTGTAACTAATGATTTCGCCAACTTTGTTCCCGCTTTGTTTGCAATTTTCGTGCCCGTGCACGTCGGGTGCTGGTTGCTGTTGTCCGGGCATTCCCGCCATTTTCTATCATCTTCTGCCTTGGGACCGGGAGTAGCGCTGGCGTGATTCTTAATAATTTTGTTGTGAGATTAGTTGAGAAAGTAACCGCTAGGGGGTGCAGCTGCGGGGTTTATACAGGACAAAAACCATTACGAGTCAGTTTCTGCCTGCCTCTCGGATGGAGCAGTCGCATGGTTCTGCGCTCCTGTTCTGGTGGGCTCATTTGTTGTGTAACTAATTTTTTTTTTGTTGTTGTTAGCTATTGATGGTTTGCATACTCTTGCTTTCCCAGCCTCTGTATTACGAGTGTTTTTCTCCTTGCATGTCCAGAGCTGTCCTAACTTGCCCAGACATGCCATGATGACGTCACAGCTGACGTCACAGGATGTCCGGAACTGGTGCTCCGATGCTTTGCAACCTGCCTCCGTGCTCCGTCGCCCAGCGACAGTCAGCGGCCGTTCCGGACCGCTTTCTACAAGATGGCGTCGTTGATCTTCCACTAAACTCCTTCTCTCCACTCTATCTCTATCTTTTTATTTGATTTTCTACCTATTTTTTTATTTTTTATCAGCTCAAGTAGCCGGAAACTCACACAGTGGTCTGGACGTGTCTTAGATGATCCCCAATTAGTGTAATGACGCCCTGGTGGGTCCTGAATAATGTGGGGGGTCCTAATTAGCTCTAATTGCTAATTAATGGCGTCCAGACGAAGATGGGAGTTTCCGGATACTTGAGCTGATCCCATACTACTGACAATTACACAGTTGCCTAATACTGCTTTTCTCCAGTTCACAGTTCTGTATTATGTCGTCTTTTATGTGGTGCGCCCTGCACTGGAGTTTTTAGCGACCTTAATGCAGGACCAAACCAATTTCGAGCGCCCAAATTTTAACATCGTTCGACAGGGCCAAATGTGACATACTTGTGAATATGGTCGCTCATACGTTCGCGCTGCCCACGGAATTCAATATCCACCTTCAGGACAGTCGTATTGAGGCATAGAAGTTACAAATCTTCGTGGGTTGTAATGCACTCATATTGGTGTCATTCGGCTGCGCTTTCGAGCTCCTTGCAGCACAAGCATATTCGATCTCCTTCGGCAGTATGACACACCAGCCGCACCGGCACCTTAAACAGGAAGTACGCATTAAATATGAGGACACAAAATTTCAGAGAACACGTTTACATGTTTGATCACAGTGTGCGTTGACAAGCTCATCGCTTACCTGTCTGTCGAAGACAGGCGACTGATCCTGTTTGCTTCATCTGTGACCGATGTTCGTAGAGCGTTGACTTCGGCTCGTATTTGCGGCATCGGCGACGTTTCGAAAGCGAGGCTTCCGAGCTGTTCAGCACACAGAATTTCCTTCTCGATCGTAGAAAGGTCAGAAAAAAGTTCCGGGCTCGAAGTCTCCGAATTCCTTGCTTCGACGTCCATATTGAAGATCGCTTTCCGGATGCCGCCGCTCTCACAAACTAACAGCAGAACTTCCGGTCCGGGCGGCCAATGAAACATGAACCTCATGTTTTCGTCACGCACATGGAAATTGGCGGATATCCACTACAAAGAGGCTAGATTTCGGCGTCGATTGCGTGAGTTGAGGAGGAAAAGCCAAGCGGGTTTTCAGCTCCCCATTTGGCAAACTTTGCCGCCGCGCACAGCCAAAATATTTTGCGTGTAGCTTGGAGGCATATTATACCTTCGTAATAGATGCAAACGAAAGATTTGTTGAACTTCTGGTCAGAGTCCCTTTAAATGCGAGGTATATTTTTCTTTTTGAGACTCTGTAACAAAAACATATTAACATATAAATGACATTTCATAAAGGGAATTGACAGAGTTTTGTGTGACCATGTGATGCGTTGAGCCAATTGTGGGTGTTGCCAGTGACCCTCATGTTGACGTCATGTTGATGGTGGGCCGTGGTGGATATTCTATATAAACGTATGTTTTCTCGGTTTAACGCTAGGCGTGCTCTACTCGGATGAAGTCGAATGTTTAAAATTCGAGTTTGGAGAAACTGTGGGGTTTTAATGCGTGAATTTTCGCATGGAGAGTCCGTGTTGGGTGCTCTATCGACTGCAAGTACGAAAGAGCTCCCACAACTTCTGGTCAGAGTCCCTTTAAGAATGCTCTTTGTTATCATCTGAACGCCACATAGTGATTTTTGTTCTTTTTGTTGTCTAATGTTTCATTGTTTTGTGTCTTCTGTATGCATCCTCTTATATTTGAACTTATTGTTACATACGCCCCTCCCCTCTCTAATGCTAATAAGCCCTGAGGGTATCATAAATAAATAAATAAATAAACGGGAAAAACCAACTGGAAAACCCAAGCGGGATATGCTGCTGTCACACACGCTTCTCGCCTGCCTTTCTCGTATGGTTTGCCGGGGAAACGGTACGACTTTACTGCAGGAATCTGACCTCTCGTGTTCTTCAAGCTGTTAGAACAGTTTACAATACAACAGTACTGTGTACCCGGCTTTCTTTTCTTTGGTAGAGATGCCACGCAGTACAGCGGGACGGCGTGAAATATGACACACACGATCATCTAGCACGGCAGCTGTACAACAGAGGCCTGATCAGCGCTGCGGTCGCGGAGCGAAACTTTAGTGGAACAGGCCTATACATGATGCTCATCCTCATTGTATTGGTTAAGAATTTCTGATGATAATTGTGGTTCGATATCATCCGTGACTTGAATGACATACGCACCTCCAAAAATCTGATTGTCAGTTAGAATAATCTCATATTCCTTTGTGCGCCGAGTGTCACGAGGATAGCGTGATTAGAATTGTAGACTCCGCCAGCACATCGTGCTTGTAAAGTCAGTTTTCGCTACCCATTTACATCGCGTCATTCTGGCAATAGGCTCCTTTCAACATATGTTGACATAAGAGGTTATAGACTTTCTTTCAATTATGCATTTGTCAAATATGATAAGTTTTCGCAAAAGATTAGTGATCCTTTTTTGTAAGCAAAAAATTGATGTATCATATGTCTCCGAATTTCATCATCGCGCGAAAACGCGCTTCCCACGGCTCGTTCAGCCCTTCGTAATGCGCATGCGCGGCACGCGAATCGGTGGTTCCGTTCATGCGAAAACTCCCTAATGATACAGTTCATAACAAATAAGGGACGTACGCAATACATGTCCTACGATGCGTATGTCATCCGATTATGGGTCTAAGCGCGGTCTGGAGGTAGAGAATGTTGTCGACAAACTTCTGCTCCCAATCCCTACCCCTCTCACCAAGCTTGCGAACGTGATTGTGAAATATGTGAGGAGTCAAGAGGAATGTGAAGTGGCTTTGAGAAGGTTGTAAGGGGGGGGGGGGGTTCGAATCGTACGTATAATGCACTGTCCTTTGGTTGTTTGGGAATATATGCACACGAATGACGCTAGCACGTGATGATACGAACTAATAGTCCTCCATTGTGTGGAATTAGCTGCGTGACCCGGCCGAGCCAGACTCTCGGAAACATGTTTGTCGACCCGGCCGGGCCCGCGGTGCTGGAGTATTTTGTCGGCTCGGGGTCGCCCCGGCCCGGAGCACAAAGCCGATAACAAACCGTGCCCGACACGCGGGCGGGCTCTGGCCGGGCCCGTGCAGGGCTCTAGTGCCTATAGCGTCGTCTGCTAGCATTCTTTCTCCCCCGTACTAGCAGACGACGCCCATATCACAGATGATCTCTCCCGGTTGGTGGCGTTGTGTGAAACACGGCCTCAATACTAGTATTCAGGCAACGTACACGGCCTTCCCTCGGAGGTGATAATGGTACGGATCCTTCGCGCGCGGCATCGCCGATAGGGGATAGGTGGGTCACGAGCTGGAGTGCTGAAGACTCCAGACAAGGATGTCGCAAGATGTACCTTATAACAGGAGACATGTCTCGGCCGCGCTCGTACCGCGTTTTACCGCAAGCGAAAACTTCAAAGTTCTTGACAGGGGATGAGAACGAAACACTGGCAAGTGCATGTACAGACAGGGAATGGCAGGTGAGTAAACTTTCTGCCACAGTGTTTCGTGTAATTCAAGTTGGGAAAGACTGATCGTCACTTTTCATGTATATTTTAATAGTTATTTTTTTAAAGATGCATCTTGATCTGATAACACGACGTGCGTGATGGCGCTCAATGATCTATCTATTCTTCAATGATATGAACTTTTATGACATGAACATTCAATTCCGGCACTCCTGACCGTCCGTCCGTGCTGAGGATAGCTCGTCATGTTTGGCATTGTGTTTGCACATAAACACGCGGAACATATTTGAACAGGAGTAGAAAACGAATGTCGCGTACATTAAAGGAACAATAAAGTGAAGTATAGCCATAATTTTTCAAGGTGCCATCATGTACAACTTGGCTTTGTGATCACACACACGTACAAGTCATAACCTCTCAGCTCTGCACACCTTTCGCACTAATTAATTTTGAACACTTTTAGCAACTGAAAGGTGGCTACCCTCAATGTTCGCAAAGAACAAAGTTGGAACCAGCCCCGAATTGGCGGACAGGCATCACGTGATGTTGAAGTACACCGTAACATATTTAAGACAGGTTACTAATCACCATTAGAATTTTGATGAACAACAGCAACTCTTGGGAAGTTCGGTTTGAACGGTTGTAACGTGTGAATTCCGTGCCATGAGGCGATCTGCGCCATCTGTTGGCCTTTCTCTCTCTCCTCGTCTCTGTGTTCCTTTCCTGTTCCCACAGGACAGTCGCACTAGCGCTAGTTTTCTGAAGTTGATGCTATTGAAAGTGTGATGGTCCTATGAAAGTGTGATGGTGTGATGAAAGTGTGAAGAAATTATGATATATCCAAATTGCCACAACAAGGCGTACGCCCCCTCGCTCACCGAATCAGAAGCGATAACCCTATCGTTCGTGGCAATGGTTGGCGGACACGTGCTATGCGGTGAAGTTCTGTTTTGAGAGTGAGGCAGCAGGTAAAACTTTGCAACCTTTTAGGCACAACATATGCGACAACTCTTACCTCCTAAAAGGTGTAACTGCTCCAATTTTTTTCTAAGAGTGTGGCTGGCCCTTCTGCGGCTTCCGTTCTGTTTACTGGATCTAAAAGACCTAATTGCTTTTCGAAAACACGATGACATATTATATCTTCACATAACTCTCCGCTGTGCGTGGGAGAGTACACTGAGCGTTCATTCTTCTAAGCACGTGATTCACACTTCGTTGTACGTTCGCACAAAGTTGTCTTTTCCACCAAGACAATGAAAGAGGTTGTCTTCGTCTCTTTTTGCTTTCGCATAGTGGGTTAAAGCGGCCCCGATCTTCAACTCTCACATAGCAAATTCAAACTGGGAATAGGTTTACACGTAAGGTAAGTCAGCCTATTACTTTCACATAGCGATTGTTATCGTCATATTAAATGAGTTAAGGCGGAGATTTGGGCAAGTTGGTACATAACTACGTAGAAAACAGCAGTGCACAACAGTGCACACACAGAGCGCTGTGTGTGCCCTTGTTTCTTCTTCTCGTGTCCCGTCTCTGCGCTGTTTTCTACGTAGTCATATTAAAAGTCCACGCCCTCCAAAGCCCCTTTGATAGGCTCGCACGAGAGCTCGTGGCGCATCACGCAACAAGTTGAAGATCAGGCTCCATGGAGAACAGGAGAGAGAACAGGAACAGGGAAACAGGCTGAGAACAGGACAGAGTATCGTCGAGTATCCGCAGTACTACGTCGCTGTGCAAATACACTTCGTCGCGCGCAGTGGGCATCATTTTGCGCGTCGCTAAACGAACACACACCGCCCAGGAAGATATGGAGCGTTGCAAACGCAGTGATGGAGTGCACCAGTAAACAAACCCCGTTCGCTTCCTTGGCCATGCCCAGGAACTCTTCAGTAGAGGCGCTCGCTGAAGCATTCGCAAACAATTTCGCCGAAGGAAGGGACATCCGTGCCTCCAGCTTCATTCCACAGGTTCTTCCTAACTTCCTGTGTCGCTAAGCTCACTGAACGCATGCTACACAGAAGGCTTGTCTTTTTCCTTGATATGAAAGGCATTTTTTTCAGAGAAAATGACCCGATTCAGTGCCCACCTAAGTGCAACTGATACTTTACTCGACTTTATCTCTGATGTGGATCAGGCTACTAAGTCCAAGACCGGTGCAGTATTCTTTGACATTGAAGGGGCCTTTGAGCTGTATCTTCTAACACCGTGATGCTGGCTCTCAAGGCAGCTCCGATTGGAAGGAGACCTGCCACTTTCATTCATGGTTTTCTAAGTGAGCGTACTTTTAGGGTGCGCCTGGGGACGACACTCAGCCTACCCAGACGCCAGAATCTCGGTTTGCCGCAGGGCTATGTCCTCAGCCCTCTTCTTTTCAATCTGGTTCTCTCTAGCCTACCCAGGTCATTACCGAAATCTATTCTGCAACTACACTGCTCCATTTATGCCGATGACATCTGCGTATGGGTTTCAAGCGGGAACCCGGACAGCTCAGCCAAGCCATTCAAGATGGCATTACTGCGGTGGATCACTACGTCACTGCACACGAGCTAAAGCTTTCTCCGGTCAAAACGGCTATACGCTCCTAGGGTGTGGAAAAAGGTGGCCCCCACTACCTCCACCTTTGCACGGTACATCCTTACCAAGAGTTAGCACCCACCAGTTCCTTGGCATTGTGATCGACAGCCGCTTATCGTGGAGGCCTTTCACAAAATTAATGAAATCTAGATGTCCGTCGACTCAGAACCTCGTCCGACGACTTGGATGCCCTCAGCGCACAGTGGTGGCCATCCATAAGGCTACGACCGTTGCCAAGATCTTATATGGCCACCCGTTCGCTCGCCCAAGTCCATCTGCACTTCAGAGCCTGGAGCAGATTCATAGGAAATGCCTACGAAACGCTCTGAGCCTTCCTGGTTTTGCGCATAACGAGGCCGTGTATGCGGAGGCACCAGCGCTACCTCTTCTTCTGCTCGTCACACAGCAACTCCTCCAACAACTTACGCATTTAAACAGAGTCACCGCTGGCAAGGCCCTCATCGGGAGACTGAAAAACCGCACAAAATCTCGCTTCGCAGCCACCATCCGCACTTTCACTGAGGAGTGCCCGCGCCACCTGCAATGCCCCGTAAGAAGCCGCCTTGGACAATTTCCGAAATGCACAGCGAGCTATACTTAGCTGAACTTCGGAAGAAAAATGAGCTACCTTGCCGCCGAGTGTATTCACGACGTCTACGGCGCTGCCACCCACATTTATACTGACGCCAGCGTCGACAACAGAATGGGCAAATGTGGCCAAGCGTACTGCATACCATCATTGAAGCTAGAGTGGGCAGGAAGCTTGGAAGGAGAGCATAACACAGAACTGATGGCAATAACTGAAACGCTTAGTGCTGCAGAGACCGCGAAGTTGCCAAACATCGTCGTAATCACGGATTCACGAGGCGCTATCTCACGCATCGATCGCCACTCTGAGACATGATATTTCGCAGGAGAGGCACCGGCACCAGCTGACAAGACTTACACCCCGCGGTACTGCGGTATCGCTGCAGTGGATGCCCTCTCATAAGGGAATTTCAGGGAATGACCGAGCTGATGAGCTGGCCAAAGCAGCTACAAAGATCGAACCGAAAGGCCAGGCCCATTCAAGTAGTTTTTGCCTGCTCCAGAGCTATCAAAAGACATGTATGGAGGCTACATCCCGATACGCGAACGGGAGACGGGTCTCCACCCCCACCCTGTGCAGCAAGTGGTATCTCCAAGGCTGAGTTTTCTCTCCTGCTTCGCATCCGATCTCGTAGTCCCTACACGTGCGCCCACAATTTCAAACTCGGCCGCACTTCTAGTCCAAATTGTCGCCAGTGCGGTGAGCCAGAAACGGAGGAACACATTATAATGGTATGTCCGGCTACATCCGACGCCAGACGGGAACTCCAAAAAGCAGTGCAGCACTGTGAAACATCAGAGCTACAGATTGAGGAGATAGTCCATCCGCGCGGCAACCTCCAGCGCCGCAAATCTGTACAGAAAGCCCCGTTGAACTTTCTGAAGGCAGTAGACACTCACGGTCGGTTGTAGTGCAGGGAACTGTAGAACCAGTGTGAGCCTTCCTCTTCGCCTACCCCCTTCCCCCACCCCTTTCCTCATTTCCCCGAGCAACGTGCCGCCAATCTAGGCAGGCAGACCGCTCGAAGTCCCCACGTCACCCCCCCATGAAGGCTAAGTTCGTTCAGTGTAGAGATAGCTTGATGCGTCGAGAAAAATAGTCGGAACGCGTCTATTGGTGGTGGGGGGGAAAGGGCTCACCGTTGTCGGCCTCACAGAGGTGGCAAAGTCTCGACTAACACCCTGGGGGAATGGGCGTCCTGTGCCGACTTCTAACGGAACTGTGCCGACATATGTCTAAAAGCGTCTGAGGAAAACCCAGGGGGGGGGGGGGTATATGTTTATTCACACAGAGGAGATGTCAGCCAGGCAAGTGCCGGCTTGCTACTCCTTAAAAAAAAGGAAAGAGAAAGAGGAAAAAAACAGGTGCGGGAGAAGCCGCGATGGGAACGATGTGCTGCGGGCGGTGAGGCTTGCCGCCTGTGCTTCAGAGGGCGGTCATCATTTCTGTGGCCTTGAGGTACTCGAAGAGTGCCTTGGTAACATCCCGTTGCCCAGGGCGCGGGACAGGCCCGAGGAGTGTAGCGAGCGAGAGGGGGTGGTGGCCCAAGGCTTGCAGGCGTCGGGCGAGGGCGGCACGGGGCGCCGAGAACGTCGGGCACGTTAGCAGGAGGTGGGCTACGTCAGCGATGGCGCCGCAGGCATCGCAGTTTGCGTTGCCGCGTCTGCCCATCTTGTGCAGGAGTGACGGAGTGTAGGCGACGTTAAGGCGGAGGCGATGAAGGAGGGTTTCCTCGGCCCTGGTAAGGTGTTGGGAGGGGTAAAGTTGCATCGCGGGGTCGATGGCTCGGAGAAATGTGTTGCATCGAATAGCGTCTGCAATGAAGTGGCGGGTTTCAGAGGCAGACCATCGACGGATTTTAAGGTGACAAGCTGATGCCGTGAGCGGTAGGTTTGCGATGGGGCTGTCACAGCTATGTGCGCGCCTTGCAGCAGCGTCGGCACGGGTATTCCCAGGGAGGCCTATGTGGCTGGGAACCCACTGGAGCCAGACGGTATGACCGGAGGCGAGAACGGAGTTGTATGACGAGATAGTCATTGCGTGGAGGTCGTTGATCGTCTGGGATCCGTGTGAGCTGATGACCTCCAACGCTGCCTTACTATCTGTAAAGATGGACCAGTTTCCCTGTGGCGAGATGGAAATGTGCTCAAGCGCCGCGTACACGGCAAAGAGTTCAGCCTCCGTGGATGACGTCTCGTTTGCAAGTTTAAAGGTGCGCTCGATGTCCTCGTGGGGCACATAAAATGCTGCGCTCGCTCTGTCAGGTACGACCGACCCGTCGGTGTAAACTGCTAGCCGCTGGTCATGTAGCGTGGAGAGGTGCTCCAGGGCAAGCTGACGTGCGACAACGGAAGGAGTGTCATTCTTTCGCCCAAGGCCGGGGATAGTGGAGCACACGAAGGGCCGGTCGAGGGCCCACAGAGGAGGGGCAAAGGACACGGTAGAAGAGGGCTGGGGTACAACCACCCGCAGGCGGTCGACAGCGCCACCAAAGGCAGAGTCGGGGCAGTCACTTCCTATGAGTCGGAGATAGTGGAAGGGGTGCTGCGTTAGGATCCGCGTGTAGACTCGAAGGGTCTCCCTGTCACGCAGGATGTTTGCAGGTGGTTCACGTGCCTCCCATACGTGCCCATACTATTGAACAGCGGGCAGCACCGTGCGGAGCACTGTCCAATGGGCGCGTTCCGATCACTTATCTTCACGCATCGAGTTACCTTTACGCTAAACGAACTTTGCCTCCCAAACTCTTAAAAATGACGGGAGGGGGGGTCGAAGTAGCTTGCCGTTGTTGGCCGCACTCAAGTGGGCATCGTCACAACTATAGCAAAAAAAAAAAAAAGAAAGAAAGAAAAGAAAATGAAATGAAATGAACTTCACCACATAGCACGCTCCTAGCCAACTATTAGCCCGAGTGGCATCGTTCTCTCCCCTGATTTGTTGAGAGAGAGAAACACATGATGACGATGATATGGGGATGACTGACTGACTGACTGATTTGTTGAAAACGGAAGGCGTACGCCTTTTTTGTGACACTTATACACAAATGTTAATTGCCACAAAAAGGCGTACGCCCCGCTCTCTCCACAAATCAAGAGTGATAGACCTATCACTCCGTACAATGGTTGGCCTTCAGCGTGCAATGTGGTGAAGCTTTGTTCTAAGAGTGCAGGTCAGATTTTCTCTTCAAGAGGCAAGGAAGAATTGATTGGCTCCGAAATAGGAGAGAATGATCAGTGACGAAACCAAAATAAGAAAATGCGCGCACTATCTCGGCCCACCATAGATGCGCTTGTCATAGTATTTTCATGTATTGCGGAATGATAGAGCAGATTCCTTCCGGAAAGATAAACCATGTGCCAGCCACGTGCTTTCCAGATGTCGCGACTCGCGACCTTCATTGGCACAAGGAAGCCACGTGTGTTGGCAGTCGCCGATCATATGCATTGTTTCCGGTGACGGATGCCATTGCGCGAAGCAGATACGAAGGAAAACTTCCTGTGCGAGGCAGCTGATAACGTGACCTCATCTCACGAAACACGAAAATCACGAAGCACGACGGCAGCACCAACGTGCGCTTGTTTTGCAAACGGTCCACTCATTTCCAATCGCATGATATCTTGATGTGACGTGCTGCGGCTGATGGTCTATTCTGAAAGGTTCCTTCTCCAGCCCACACTCTCAGAACTGAACTTCACCGCATAGCACGTTGTCCGCCAACCATTGCCGCGAATGATAGGGTTACTGCTTCTGATTCGAAGAGCTAAGGGGTCGGGGGAGCTGAGAGCTAAGACGTACGCCACTCTCTCTCTCTCTCTTCAAATCAGGAGCGATAACCCTATCATTCGTGGCAGTGGTTGGTGCACAACGTGCTATGCGGTGAAGTTCTGTTCTGAGTGGGAAGCCGAAGCGGACACATGGGGCTCGGACCATTTTCCTATTCTCCTTTCCCCACCATATTGGAGTAGCGGAGCCAGGAGAACGAAAATTGTCACAAACTGGGCAAAATTTAGGCAGGGACTGACTGCAGCCACCACAGATAACTTGCTTGATGGTATTCAGAACTCCCTGGCGAACAGCTCAAAAGCAATTTCGTACCCGGTCCGTAGACCTCCACCTGATCTTCATTATCTCAGTATCCGCGCGGCACGTAGACGGGCACAGAGGAGGGCTCTGAGGACAGGTCTGCAAGCCGACTGGATCTCTTATAAGCGTGTCTCGGCCGCCCACAGACGATATAGCCTGAAGTTACGGCGGACTCAGTGGCGACATTCAGCGAGTCCCTCAACGCCCATACGCCGACCACTAGAGTCTGGAGCACCTTGAAAGCTATTGAAGGCCTTCCCGAACCCATAAACCCGCTCGTCACGCTATCGGTCGCGTCTCAACGTGACCCCAAGGTCATAGTGAAGACTTTGCAAGGGAATTAGCGCAGCTCGCCAGTTCCAGTGACTGCCGCCCCACACTTCGCCAGTCTGTCGCCGATTATTCTCCCCGATTATCCCCATGTCGGAACTGAAATACGCCATTCGTAGCCTCAAACGACGGAGCGCGGCTGGCCCAGATGGAATCCCCAATCAGGCACTGAAGAATCTGGGTGAAGAGCAGCTGGAGGCTCTCCTTCATCTCTACAATTCTGTCTGGGCCTCTGGGGCCATACCGCCTGACTGGAAGCATGCTAGGGTTATACCAGTCCTCAAGAAGGGTAGACCCCCCTCGCAGTTGTCCTCCTACCGTCCTATTGTTATAACCTCATGTGTCGACAAGCTATTGGAACGGATAATTCACAAGAGGCTGTGTTGGGTCCTGGGGCGCGACAATCACTTCCCCGAACACATTACAGCTTTTCGAAAGGGTTTGTCTGCTTCTGACGCCATTGCAGAAGTGACTACATCGCTCAAAGAGGCGAGGGAGTCAAATGCATTTGCCCTCGCATTGTTCCTTGATGTAAAGCAGGCCTATGACTCTGTAACTCACGCGGCATGTTTGGCTGCGATACAAGGCGCTTGTATCGAGGGCCGCCTGCTGAGATACCTCTGGGACTTTCTCTCTGCCCGTACGTTTGATGTGTATATCAATTGGCGCATGAGCTCCAAGAAAAAGTTCGAACGTGGGGTCCCACAGGGTAGTGTTCTTTCGCCCACTCTATTCAACCTGATCATGGCCGGAGTCCACCGCAGGATTCGCCCATCTCCGTATACCCTTCAGCTTACCATCTACGCGGACGATATCTGCCTCCGCGTTGTGGGAGACAACAGGAGAAGCTTCGTGACACCGCCGAAATTGCACTGAACGGCCTCAGTGCGGCACTTCTTGAAAGGGGGCCTTCCCTCCGCGAACAGTTGCACACGGCTGGGGATCCGCCGTCTCAAGCAAGTCGCACCGTATCGCTGCCGAAGCTGCAGATTCCGAAATTCGGAGGAAAACTGCAAGATTGGCAAAGATTTTGGGAACACTACGACGCTACGATTCATGGAAATGCTTCCCTGGCCCCAGTAGAGAAGTTTAAATATCTACTATCTTTTCTTACGGACGACGCCAAACGAGCAATTGACGGCATCGGTCTCAGCGGGGACAATTACGCTACCGCAATACTGACTCTCAAACAACGATTCGGGCGCTCAGATCTACTCTCAGCAGAACATCTAGACAAGCTACTGGCCCTCCATTCGGTGAACAGCTGCAGTGACGTAGCGCAGCTGCGTCATCTGTACGACGAGGCGTCACGGCATACAAAGGCTTTGGAACCGCTTGGCCTACCCCGATCAAGTTACGATGTCGTTCTATACAGGGTGCTTACGCGCCGCATGCCTACCGACCTCTTCGTTCAGTTTCAGCACAGCAGGAGAGCGGACGCTGCACCTGGCGGGAACAGTGGCGGCGGGGCTGCCGCCACTGACGGCTCAAGGACTTTCTCGACAGCGGAACAGGTGACCGCTCTTCTTACCTTTCTGCGAGTGCAAGTCGAAAGTAGGGAAGAAGCGGCCTTTCACCGTCCCCGGCACGTTCAGAAGGACAATACGGAAGGCACCCTGCAAGCACGCTTACCGTCCGCGGCAGCCCTCCCTGCTGCTGTCAACGTCCAGGGGCTCCAGTTTCCCAGAGGAAGTGCGCGTTTTGTCGTGCAAGCGACCACTTAACCGAAGATTGTCCCATTCCCGTAACACCAGAAGAGAAAAAACGGCTGCTGTGCTCCACGCGACGCTGTTATCGATGTGCAAAACGCTACCATCATGCACGCCAGTGTCGAACCTCAGCCAGTTTAGTTTGCAGGAAGTGCAGCGGTCACCATCTGACAATACTCTGCGATATCCAGCCCGTGGCAGCGTCTCTAGCCGCTGAACCCCATCCGGCAACGGCAGCAGCGCCGTCCCCAGTGCAAGCAACACCAGCTTCTATGGACAGTACCGTCATACTGCTTCAAAGTGCTGCGGTGGATGCCTCTGGCCCCGGAGGCAAAGCAAGAGTCCAGATCCTGCTTGATAACGGAAGCCAACGGACCTTTATCAGAGAGGACCTTGCTATGGGCCTACAATGTGCGACAATCGATGTTGAGGACTTAGCCATCTACGCGTTTGGATCAATGCAATCTGCCCGCCGCAGATGCAGCAAGGTCACTGTAAACATTACAGGCCGTGACGCCACCTTCGAGTTAAAAGCTCTCACGATTCCCGAGATATGCAAGTCCCTGAGCCCTTCGCTGGATCCGCATTTAACACGCATGTTACTTGAGCGTGACTTGCAACCTGCGTCAACGTCATGCGTTTCCCGAAGTGTTGACATTCTGGTCGGAGCGGACAACTACTGGCGTCTTGTAACGGGACGAATTCTGAGGATGACGGAGGATCTCACTGCCGCTGAAACAGTGTTTGGTTGGGTTATACAGGGCTCAACGACCGTGCATACCCGGCTCCCCCAATCGACATGTGCCTACTTCTCACTTGCGGAGACCCAGAGTCTGAGTGTAATGCCGAAGACTTGTGGAAACTTGACACGCTCGGAATCACAAGTCCCGAATGCACAACCAGCCACGTGTGCAGCACGGACCTCCAGATCTTCGAGGCGGGCATAGCAAAGTCGAAAGAGCGGTATGAGGTTCCCTTGATGATTAAGGAGCCTCGGCTTCCACCGGATGCCAACAACAAAGCCACGGCAGTGCACAGGCTCCGAGCCCAACTCAGACGATTTAGCAGCGCACCAGAGGTTCTGCGGCAATACGACAAAACAATAAGAGAATATTTCGTAGAAGGCCATGCTGAACAAGTTACCGGCCCTGATCCCGACCGTAATCTCTACTATCTGCCTCACCATGCCGTGGTACGCAGCGAGGCCGCCACAACCAAGATCCGAATTGTTTTTGAAGCGTCATCCCACATCTCTGGCCAACCGTCGTTGAACAACGTGTTGTCGAAGGGGCCGAACATGAACAGTGACCTCTTGCATCTCCTACTCAGCTTTCGGTACCACCCGGTGGCCCTCACTGCCGATATCCGGAAGGCATATCCCCAAATATTAATTCGGCCGGAAGATCGTGACGTCCTTCGTTTCGTCTGGGTTTCCGACCTTCCATCTGCCTCCAACCCGTACCCGCCACTGCAGGAGTGGAGAATGACACGCGTGCCCTTTGGGGCTGCCTCCAGCCCGTTCCTCCTCGCGGCCACCTTGCAGCACCATTTCAGATCTCTCAGCCATCGTTACCCAGCCACTGCTGCACGACTTTCCACCAGCCTTTACGTGGATGACTTGGTAGTCGGGTGCAGGGATGTCGCAGAAGCCCAGACTTTCTACAAGGAGACCAGAGCCATCTTGCAAGAGGCAGGGATGGACAGTCGGAAATGGGCGTCAAACTCCCCAGTCCTTCAAGAGAAATATCTAAATGATGGAATCGCATACGTGGTGTTCATTGCAGCCAAAACAGACACACACTCAGACAGAGAACACACAACACAAACTGCACGTTCCTGCCTGTTCTCTGTCTGAGTGTGTGTCTGTTTTGGCTGCAATGAACACCACGTTGAACTTGAACCAACTACCCCAGCTTGCCACCCTTGTGGAATCGCATACGACAACGTCTCTGAACTGGGGTCTGTTCTTCGGGTACTCGGTGTGCCGTGGGACAGACAATTCCACGAGATCTGGGTCCCCGCGCGGTCCGTCCAGGCCTTCGCTAAAGACGCCCCTTCCACGAAACGGGAGATACTGCAGGTTTTCTCCCGACTATATGATCCTTGGGGTTTCCTCTTTCCGTTCGCCATTACAGCGCGCCTACTGTTCCAGACTTTATAGAAGGAAAATTGGCCTTGGGACTCTCCTCTAGAGCCACCACTGCTGGACGCATGGCACGCATGGGTGAACGATCTGGCAACTCTCTCGGAGGTACGGCAGTCAAGATGGGTACTCGGATCCCAGCACAGCTTGCTTGATCTTCAAGTATTTGCAGACGCAAGCCCACGGGCGTACGGTGTCGTAGTGTACGTTCGCAGTCGAACAAGCGACGGCCGCATCAAGGTTTCCTTGCTCATCGCCAAGGGCCGCGTTGCTCCACTGAAGCCTCTAACATTACCCCGACTAGAGCTTCTCGGGTGCCTACTCGCTGCGCGCATTTTCTGTCGCATCATCAGTTCCCTGCCCATCGCAGCACTCCAGGCCACCTTCTGGACGGACTCTACAATAGCCTTGCACTGGGTCAAGAATGACACTGACAAGTGGCCGCCGTTCGTCGCAGCCCGCACAACCGAGATACGACGGCTGACAAACCCGCAACAATGGTTTCATTGCGAAGGCAAACACAATCCCGCGGATCTGCTAACCAGAGGCGTATCTGCGAAGACTCTGCTCGACAGCCAGCTGTGGTGGTCAGGTCCGCAGTGGCTGTCGCAGATCTCCAGCAGGGCCGGTGCTAGGGGTGTGCGGGGCCTGAGGCAAGGGCACATCGCGGGGCCTGTTTCACACGATTAAGTGCATACTTGATATTTTTAAAAAAGTAATCCCTGGTTGAGCCCTTCGTGTTCGGGGCCTATGCAAGCGCGGGGCCTAAGGCGGTCGCCCTACTCGCCCCCCCCCCCTATCGCCGGCCCTGATCTCCAGAAAAGTCTCAATGCTTGGTTTGCATTCCCCGCCGAAAGTGCTGGTCTAGGCTAGTGACCCAAACGGTCTGTAAAGGCAAGAAGACTCTTAATTTACTCCGAAGGATCAGTGGCAAGTCATGGGGCTGCAGTTCAAGTTCGCTGCTCACGCTACACAAAGCCCTCGTTCTCTCGCGTATCCTGTACGTGTCACCGTACGTAGATCTGGGACCTTCACAATGGCAGGCTCTTGAGCGGCTCCATCGGGCAGGAATAAGAACGGCGCTTGGAATACCCAGCTTCTCTGGAATTACCCAGACTTACCTGGAAGCCAAGGAAAATCCCGTTAGTATTCATTCCGAGCTTAGGGGGCTCCGCTACTTAGACAACTTGGCCACGTCCGGAAGCAAGCACTCAATTTTTTCTGCCCTCGTAAAAAGGTCAAACACGTCCCTCGGCCGCTTGGCCAGCGAATACGCTACTAGCGCCTTGGCCCACAGTGAGCGATCGCCTCAACGTCCTGCTGGGTTACCTTCGGTGCCATGGCAGGAGTTTGTACCGGGTGTAACGCTCTACGTTCCGGGCATTCATGAAAAGGGGGAATGTGGCCCCCTGGTCGCTAGAACGGAGGCTAAGAACCTTATAACTGACGTCTACCACTCACGTCCTCTAGTATTCACTGATAGCTCTATTGACGACCGTACCAAATGTGCTACTTGTGCCTTCCACATCCCATCAGTGAACGTGGCCTGGCAAGGGAGATCATCGCGTTACGGGATATCATCCACGACTGCTGGACGCCTGGCTCTCCTTCATGCAGCTGCTGCGGTCCAGGTGCGAGGGTTCGCCAGGGCAGTCCTACTCACAGACTCGAGAAGCGTCTATGGGCCGTGATGAACCCCATGTGTGACAACATCTTAGCGCGAAGCATCAGAAGATCGTACGCTCAGCATAAACAAACCGGAGGCGATATCGTCTTCCAATGGATCCCGTCCCACGTCGGTGTCGGCGGCAACGAAAGGGCGGACCAGCTGGCGTCCTCGGCACACCTGGGCTGCAGCAATATTTTGCAAACTCCGGACGACACCGACAGGCAGATGGCCGTTCAGCAGCTTGTTGAACTGCGCCATCCTGGGATACGGGACATCATGCACCATCATCGCCCCCTTCTTCCCATGAAAAACCTTCCTCGAAGCATACAGACCATGCTCCATAGGGAGGGGTGAACGCACTGGGTGTGCGTTCACCAACTCTCAGCTATTCAAGATCGGCGCTAGGGGTGACGCCTGCTGTGGCCACTGTCAACAACCCGAAACAATCGAACACATCCTGCGAGACTGCCGAGCATACCATTCTGCGCGCGAGGCCCATCTCCCTCGCTCCACCTCGGGCACGCTAGCGGACATCCTCTACCCCGCTGGTTCTTCTGCCGAACCTTCCGCCAAAGCAAGAAACCTCATTCTCTTTCTGCAGAAGGCAGGCCTTGCTCAACGACCCATCTAATACTTTGCTCTCCCCGACGAACTCGTGCACCCTCACCGCATCCCCATCCTTCATCCTCCTCTATCCTCCATCCGTCCGTCCTTTCTTTGTGTTTTGTGTTCTTTTTTTTTTGCTATAGTCGTGACGACGCCCACATCTGTGTGGCCAACAACGGCGAGCCTATCCTGCCATTACCCCCCCCCCCCCCCTCTGTTCTGAGAATGCCTGTGTCCAATGACAGATGTTTTCTATCGTTATTTCGTATGAGACTTGTTGTATTGGTCGTACCGGGACCGACGGGAAGTGGAACATGCTTGAGTGGGAAACAGCGACACTGGATAAGAGACTTGAGAAAGTAATAAATGCTTTCATAAGGTGACCACTGGGTTCATTTGCAGCCCTTGAGCATTCCCCCTGGTGGCTATAACCCCAATAGGTATTTCCTATGAATTTCTGTTAGCTCAGAATTCGGACCAAGTATGAGAAGTCGGGGACCAGTAATATATCCACACCCCCTATGCGTCGTTCGCGAATGAACAGTTCAGAATGAACGAATCACGGGCACAAACTGAATGAACTCCTTCACTATCGTCGATCGTACTCGTTCACCAGTTCACTTAGACGTGCCCGTTTTGAGGTTTCGCTGCGTTCGTTTCACCATTTCTCCACTCTCCTCCAGTCGACGGTGTCGCGTGTCGCCATCTATGTTCGCCGATGTAAAGAAGTGTTGAACGCATGCGCAGGACTCAGCCAGGCCAAGGCGAAGCTCAGCGCGCAGTGGCGAAGCCCGAATATGTGATGTGTTCGTTCATATCAGTTAGCACTATGGGCTCGTTCGAAAGATTCGTTCATGAATCATTGACGCACTGGGTCATGTGACCCTGATCATTACCCGTATCGCTAGTATTGTATGGGGAGCCTCTACCGTAACCATTGAGGAGGCATATTCGGAGTAGGCAGGCACCGGGGGCTGGGTTTAAGTTTTCTCACTACTGATCATTACTAAATACTTGGGATGAATGTCCGCCATCCCACATACTAGCCAAAAAAGGCTCTTTTAGGTATACCTGACAGTGACACACAACTTGTAATTATCGAGTGCAGATCCCCACCAGCGATAGGGAGAGCGAGCCGAATATAAACAAAAAATCAGGAAACACATTTCTGATTCTGAACACTTCCACCCATACCACGTCAACCACATAGCTCAAATATCGACGCGCCATAGCGAACCAACGCTAAGATTCCAAAAGAGACTAGCAAGAACAACGCGATTCTACGCTGGGAGTCGCTGAGAACCGAAGAAGCACTGAACCAGCGCGCCGTTTGAGAGCAAACGATTCTGCTGCTCTTCGATTCAGCCCGCGAGTGAACGCTTTTCCTATACTCTTAAAAATGAACTTCACCGCATAGCACGCGTGCAGTGGTGCAATTTCATTGCTGTTCTTCGCAGCGCTAGTTTCTTTGAGCTGTTTCCAGTTTGCCCCTTTTCTGACGCGCCACGTGGACTAGACGCAAGCGCATTCTAAAATACCTCTTAAAGGGACGGTCTCGTACCCCCTGCCCCTCTCATAAAGTGTACCATACGATTGCCCTTTATTGAAAATGGAATACTGCGAATTTACCCGACAAAACACGCCACAGTTATGAAATAACCGAATTAAATTGATAAAGATTGCAGAGCATGCCGCGATCTGTGTTGGCAACAATAAGAGCAGCCACGTCGCCCTGCGGGAAAGTCCGTGATAGGACACAGAAATCGTCTGCTTTTGCGCGCGCTAATGCATCGGCGTGAGCAGACGACTTTCAGAAGTTACTGGGCACCGCGGCAACTCTCGTACATTTTCTTTCAGTTCTCAGGTGAAAAATGCACATTCTAAGAAGTGGCAAGCATGGTGGTTTAGAACAACTATGTTAATCCTCAGAGACAAGTTAAAAGTCGCAGGACAACCCTACCCACAATCACAAATCTGAAGTCGCCGGCCATCGGCGCGCGCGGACGCATTACAGCTCCGACCAAAAATATATTACGCGCGCTTCCATTACACTCCCCGTTGCACACTGATCATGCTTCGAAATGAAGTGTCGCTGACGACGTACATGGGGAAGGAGTGCGCGTTTATTTAAAAAACGCATTAAATACTCGCGGAAAGAAAACACGTGACTTAGCTTCCACGTATTCGATTATGCGCCACATTATCGGAGATGCCACAGTCAATGCTCGGACTACATTCTCCGCTCGCGGAGGTATATGCCTGAGTGTCCCCATTTCGAGAGCAAAGGGGATGACTCAACCCAAGGTGCTTCTGCAAGTTACAATTACCATGACAACGACGACGTACCCGCAGGCCGACGTCATACGTGACGTATGCATGAGAGAAGGGCACGTTTCGTCGTCTGCCATTACTGCACGTTTCGACAAATTCTTCGAAAACGACTTGGTTATTCCGAATGAAACTTTGACGGTTGTATGTGTACAGTACTCGTGAAGCTAGTTTTGGCTAAGTTCCGGAATCGCCCCGGCTGTACGAGACCGTCCCTTTAAGTAACATCAGAAGTACCACAAGAGCTGGGTGATGCTGCCAGTATTCAACGGATAGCTTCGTCCAGTCAAAGACTGACACAAGGGCGCAGTGCATGTGTGAGATTTATGCGAGGTTGTCAGACATAAAGAAGCATAGTAGGTCGCAAAAACACGAGAAGGCATCGGAACTTCTTGCAAGCAATAAATAAACCACGTTCAGTGCCTCCGATGACAAAACGAGAAAAAGTTACTTTCTCTCATTCTGATCCACTCATGCTAATTTTGTCATGTCCTCTCTTGGCCATCTAGCACGCTCATTCGCTGAATCATCTTGGTAGGGCTGTCACCACATTGTTTCATAACGTGCAACGAACACAAAGGGCGCAATAACGGCAGCGACTTTCCGTTTCAATTTTAGCGACTTTTAGCAACTTTTCGGGACGCCACTAGCGACTTCCTGCGAATGAGACTTGGCAAAGCTGATTCATTCGACCGCAGGTAACGGAGGAAACACTACCGCGAGCGGGAACTTCTCTCGATCGTGGCCGGCTTTCGATTCTTACTAACAGGTCAAAGTGAGTCTCGCTGTTTCCGGTAGACTAAGTTCATTCTTTTCGAAAGAAAAATGCTGCACCGGTCCTTCACCAATACTTAAATACATGCGAGGTCTATGGCGAAAAGAGAGCGAGAGCGTTGCACTGCTTGAACTATATAGTTCAGAGGGCGCAGGCGAAAAGAATGTACCTGCTATGAAGGGCACCAAAAAGGAACTATGAACGAGATTTTGCGTGACCAAAGGAAGGCCTGCCGAGAAGTGGAAGCAAGCGGAAAGTGGACTGAAGAAAATGCGAACTATGAGAGAATTACAGTGCGCAGAATGAATTGTTTCTTTTCTTCATGACAGTGAGAGACGGTGCCATAAACATGTATTCGCTTATCGCAACATACGACCAATATCACCGGCATGTGACTGTCAGAT
Source organism: Ornithodoros turicata (assembly GCF_037126465.1). Classification (NCBI taxonomy): domain Eukaryota; kingdom Metazoa; phylum Arthropoda; class Arachnida; order Ixodida; family Argasidae; genus Ornithodoros; species Ornithodoros turicata. The sequence goes on along the minus strand of NW_026999476.1, from coordinate 111,632 downwards.
TTAGCGCGGTATTGCGTTGAACGAATACGTCATGGAACACACTCGCCCTTCAGTTCTGAGGCTCGAACCAACAAACTGACAACTCTTACTCAGTTACTGTCTACAACCCTGCACATAAGTGACTGCTGCCGTTTCTACCTCACTCATTATTTCTGCTCCAACGCTAATAGTTGTCTGAATGGTCTAGACGTAGCTGCCGTTACAATAAAATTCCAGAAGACATGCACAATCGGGTGTCAGACGCCGCATTCCGAAAGCCGCCGGCATGACGCGCCGGAGAAATCTCACGTGACTTCACCAAGCTGGCCGCCGACCTCGCCGTTGGGATCGGTCACATGACGTTATGACGCCACGGAAAGATGAACGAAAGAACGAATCTTTTGAACGGTTCTCTGAACCAGACTGAACTGCATGAACGAGTTCACCAAAGTGAACTGGATTGCCCATCACTACGGCCTATACCCCTCTCAAAATGTTTTGCGACATCCCCCTAACTTTTTACTTGTGCGCTCCCTACAAGGTAGGGGCCTTGTTATGCCCCCCCCCCATTTTTGTAACTGTACCACATGCTTGGAATTCTGGATAAACCACTGTCGGGGACGGTAAACACGCGACACAAGCATAAAACACTACAATAACAACATAACAATAAATAACATGTGTGCTACGCAGATACGAAGCTTCAGAAAGGGGTGTGTTCCCTTGTCTCTGTCGCTTTGTCGCGGCCACTTCCCTTTCCTCGACTTTCTTTTCGTGACGTGCGGTGTCCCATATTCGAAAATAGACACATTCGCTTGTTTCTACACTCCAGTTCATCTTCAGCCTTAATCAGGAACAACAAAAACGTATTTATTCCACTTGTGCTTGCTTTGAGTGATAATGGGCACCGAGACCGTGTTCCGACACAGCTTGTACATCTGGATTGTGCGATCCGCATCTGGAAAAGCAGCAACAACTACTTTACGTTATCGACTTCATTTACTTTATTTATGGGGAGTTTCTTAGGCAGGGCCGATACTCTATCCCACATATGTAGAATGTTTAGAATGCAGAATGTAGACACACTGTCTGTGCCGACCCACGATCGTGTCACTTCCCTGCGCCGGGCTGATGTGTCCCTATATAGGGCGAAACGGCCGTCCTTGGCTGGGATGGCGCGATCAACTTGTAAATATAGCCTCCACGTGCAGCCAGAGAGCTTCGGTACTACACTTTGTACTGCGCTTCTGTACTAGATAGACGACGGAGAGCTAAAAATGCCACGTTTCCCCCGTGATTTTAGTTTGCACATGATCCAATGCCTAGGCGACCTTTCTTGACGCTTTTAGTAGCGTGCCATCTGCGATCCCCTCCCACATGTATATATCACCCGGTCAAATGTTGCCTACCTGCGCACTGCTGAAGAGGCCCAAGTAGGCCGAAACAGGTGTGACGACGTTTGGGACTTGTACCATTGCTACGAATGATAGGGTTACTGCTTCTGATTCGAAGAGCTAGGGGGTCCTATGCCGTTTGGTAGCAATCTGGATATATGAGAATTGCTACAAAAAGGCGTACGCCACTCTCTCTCTCTCTCTCTTCAAATCAGGAGCGATAACCCTATCATTCGCGGCAGTGGTTGGTGCAGAACGTACTATGCGGTGAAGTTTTGTTCTGAGAATGCCTGTGTCCAATGAGAGAAGTCTTCTATCGTTATTTCGTATGAGACTTGTTGTATTGGTCGTACCGGGACCGGCGGGAAGTGGAACATGCTTGAGTGTGAAACAGTGACACTGGATAAGAGACTTGAGCAAGCAATAATTGCTTTCATAAGGTGACCACTGGGTTCATTTGCAGCCTTGAGCATTCCCCCTGGTGGCTATCACCCCAATAGGTATTTCCTATGAATTTCTGTTACCTCAGAATTCGGACCAAGTATGAGAAGTCGGGGACCAGTAATATATCCAGACCCCCTATACCACTCTCAAACTGTTTGGCGACATCCCCCTAACTTTTTACTTGTGCGCTCCCTACAAGCTAGGGACCTTATTATGCCCCCCCCCCATTTTTGTAACTATACCACATGCTTAGAATTCTGGATAACCCACTGTCGGGGACGGTAAACACGCGACACAAGCATAAAAAACAACAAAAACAACATAACAATAAATAACATGTGTGCTACGCAGATACGAAGTTTCAGGAAGAGTTGTGTTCCGTTGTCTTTGTCGCTTTGTCGCGGCCACTTCCCTTTCCTCGACTTTCTTTTCGTGATGTGCGGTGTCCCATATTCGAAAATAGACACATTCGCGTATTTCTACACTCCAGTTCATCTTCAACCTTAATCAGGAACAACAAAAACGTATTTATTTCACTTGTACTTGCTTCGAGTGATAATGGGCACTGAGACTGTGTTCCGACACAGCTTGTACATCTGGATCGTGCGACCCGCATCTGCAAAAACAGCAACAACGACTTCCTGACGACCCTGACGGGAGGAATCACGTGCTATGTGACCTTCTGACGCCATCCGCTCAAGCGTTGCCTGCCTACATACTGCTGCCAATGACCCAATAAGGCCGAAACAGCTGTCCAGTACTGGCATGGCGACGTATGAGCACTTACAAATAAATAAATAAATATATATATATATATATATATACATATATGTGTGTGTGTGTGTGTATCTATATATATATATATATATATATAGATACTCATTGAACGATGCGACAGCACCAGAGGACACGTGTTTCGCCGTGTTTGCGGCTCGTCGGCCCTGGGTAGCTGCGCATGGTTCCGAATTGGCAAACCAGGGGCCACTCAGCGAGCGATACACACCTGGGAGGGTGACCGAGCACTCCTCAATGCCACAGTGCAAGCCAGTGAATTATAAAGAGGGGGGAAGAGCCATTAAAAAAATAGGTAAATGATGCTAGACGTGTTTGAAATTCAAACTTACAGTTAAGATGGCTTCTATGGCTGCACGTACAGAAACAGATACTCATTGAACGATGCGACAGCACCAGAGGACACGTGTTTCGCCGTGTTTACGGCTCGTCGGCCCTGGGTAGCTGCGCATCGTTCCGAATTGGCAAACCAGGGGTCACTCAGCGAGCGATACACACCTGGGAGGGTGACCGAGCGCTCCTCAATGCCACAGTGCAAGCCAGTGAATTATGCGCAGCTACCCAGGGCCGACGAGCCGCAAACACGGCGAAACACGTGTCCTCTGGTGCTGTCGCATCGTTCAATGAGTATCTATATATATATATTGATACACACACACACATATATGTATATATATATATTTATTTATTTATTTGTAAGTGCTCATACGTCGCCATGCCAGTACTGGACAGTTGTTTCGGCCTTATTGGGTCATTGGCAGCAGTATGTAGGCAGGCAACGCTTGAGCGGATGGCGTCAGACGGTCACATAGCGCGTGATTCCTCCCGTCAGGGTCGTCAGGAAGTCGTTGTTGCTGTTTTTCCAGATGCGGGTCGCACGATCCAGATGTACAAGCTGTGTCGGAACACAGTCTCAGTGCCCATTATCACTCGAAGCAAGTACAAGTGAAATAAATACGTTTTTGTTGTTCCTGATTAAGGTTGAAGATGAACTGGAGTGTAGAAATACGCGAATGTGTCTATTTTCGAATATGGGACACCGCACGTCACGAAAAGAAAGTCGAGGAAAGGGAAGTGGCCGCGACAAAGCGACAAAGACAACGGAACACAACTCTTCCTGAAACTTCGTATCTGCGTAGCACACATGTTATTTATTGTTATGTTGTTTTTGTTGTTTTTTATGCTTGTGTCGAGTGTTTACCGTCCCCGACAGTGGGTTATCCAGAATTCTAAGCATGTGGTATAGTTACAAAAATGGGGGGGGGGGCATAAGAAGGTCCCTACCTTGTAGGGAGCGATGAGTATCTGTTTCTGTGCTTGCAGCCATAGAAGCCATCTTAACTGTAAGTTTGAATTTCAAACACGTCTAGCATCATTTACCTATTTTTTTAATGGCTTTTCCCCCCTCTTTATAATTCACTGGCTTGCACTGTGGCATTGAGGAGTGCTCGGTCATCCTCAGTGGTGTGTATCGCTCGCTGAGTGACCCCTGGTTTGCCAATTCGGAACGATGCGCAGCTACCCAGGGCTGACGAGCCGCAAACACGGCGAAACACGTGCCCTCTGGTGCTGTCGCATCGTTCAATGAGTATCTGTTTCTGTACGTGCAGCCATAGAAGCCATCTTAACTGTAAGTTTGAATTTCAAACACGTATAGCATCATTTACCTATTTTTTTAATGGCTTTTCCCCCCTCTTTATATATATATATATATATATATTACCCTTTGTATATATGTACTTGCTAGCTTGCACTGCGGCCTCCACAGGTGGCGCCGTCACCGTGGAACATTGACGTCTCGCCGAGACGCACTGTTAGCGCCGACCCAAGATCGTGTCACTTCCCTACGCCAGGCTGACGAGTCCCAAGTAGGGCGAAACAGCTGTACTTGGCTGGGAGTGCACGATCAAATTGTAAACATATGCTCAACGTGCAGCTACAGAGCTTCGGCTATTTACCCTTTGTATATGTACTTGCTAGCTTGTACTGCGGCCTCCACAGGTGGCGCCGTCACCGTGGAACATTGACGTCTCGCCGAGACGCACTGTTAGCGCCGACCCAAGATCGTGTCACTTCCCTACGCCAGGCTGACGAGTCCCAAGTAGGACGAAACAGCTGTACTTGGCTGGGAGTGCACGATCAAATTGTAAACATATGCTCAACGTGCAGCTACAGAGCTTCGGCTATTTATCCTTTGTACTTGCTAGCTTGCACTGCGGCCTCCACAGGTGGCGCCGTCACCGTGGAACACTGTCGTCTCGCCGAGACGCACTGTTAGCGCCGACCCAAGATCGTGTCACTTCCCTACGCCACGCTGACGAGTCCCAAGTAGGACGAAACAGCTGTACTTGGCTGGGAGTGCACGATCAAATTGTAAACATATGCTCAACGTGCAGCTACAGAGCTTCGGCTATTTACCCTTTGTATATGTACTTGCTAGCTTGCACTGCGGCCTCCACAGGTGGCGCCGTCACCGTAGAACATTGACGTGTCGCCGAGGCGCACTGTTAGCGCCGACCCAAGATCGTGTCACTTCCCTACGCCAGGCTGACGAGTCCCAAGTAGGACGAAACAGCTGCACTTGGCTGGGAGTGCACGATCAAATTGTAAACATATGCTCAACGTGCAGCTACAGAGCTTCGGCTATTTACCCTTTGTATATGTACTTGCTAGCTTGCACTGCGGCCTCCACAGGTGGCGCCGTCACCGTGGAACATTGACGTCTCGCCGAGACGCACTGTTAGCGCCGACCCAAGATCGTGTCACTTGCCTACGCCAGGCTGACGAGTCCCAAGTAGGACGAAACAGCTGTACTTGGCTGGGAGTGCACGATCAAATTGTAAACATATGCTCAACGTGCAGCTACAGAGCTTCGGCTATTTATCCTTTGTACTTGCTAGCTTGCACTGCGGCCTCCACAGGTGGCGCCGTCACCGTGGAACACTGACGTCTCGCCGAGACGCACTGTTAGCGCCGACCCAAGATCGTGTCACTTCCCTACGCCAGGCTGACGAGTCCCAAGTAGGACGACACAGCTGTACTTGGCTGGGAGTACACGATCAAATTGTAAACATATGCTCAACGTGCAGCTACAGAGCTTCGGCTATTTACCCTTTGTGTACTTGCTAGCTTGCACTGCGGCCTCCACAGGTGGCGCCGTCACCGTGGAACACTGATGTCTCGCCGAGACGCACTGTTAGCGCCGACCCAAGATCGTGTCACTTCCCTACGCCAGGCTGACGAGTCCCAAGTAGGACGAAACAGCTGTACTTGGCTGGGAGTGCACGATCAAATTGTAAACATATGCTCAACGTGCAGCTACAGAGCTTCGGCTATTTACCCTTTATATATATATAATGCAGGAAAAAAAGCCATTAATGAAACAAGTAGATGACACTAGACGTGTTTGAAATTCAAAATTACATATTAAGATGGCTTCTATGGCTGCACGCAGAAAAACAGATACTCATGGAACGATGCGACAGCACCAGAGGACACGTGTTTCGCCGTGTTTGCGGCTCGTCAGCTCTGGGTAGCTGCGCATCGTTCGGGATTGGCAAACCAGGGGTCACTCAGCGAGCGATATACACCTGGGAGGGTGACTGAGCACTCCTCAATGCCACAGTGCAAGCCAGTGAATTATAATGAAGGGGGGGAAAGCCATTAAAGAAACAAGTAAATGACACTAGACGTGTTTGAAATTCAAAATTACAGATCAAGATGGCTTCTATGGCTGCACGCTGAGGAACAGATACTCATGGAACGATGCGACAGCACCAGAGGACACGTGTTTCGCCGTGTTTGCGGCTCGTCAGCTCTGGGTAGCTGCGCATCGTTCGGGATTGGCAAACCAGGGGTCACTCAGCGAGCGATATACACCTGGGAGGGTGACCGAGCACTCCTCAATGCCACAGTGCAAGCCAGTGAATTATAATGAGGGGAAAAAAAGCCATTAAAGAAACAAGTAAATGGCACTAGACGTGTTTGAAATTCAAAATTACATATTAAGATGGCTTCTATGGCTGCACGCGGAGGACCAGATACTAATGGAACGATGCGACAGCACCATATATATATATATATATATATGTTCAAAAGATATGTTCGCATTTAGCTGGGACATCCTCTATTTGATATGACATGATCATGATATGACGCAATACACACACACATACAGGGTGGCCCACCAGCCATGATAGAAATGCATAGTAAAAAACGTCGGCCCCGTAGAGACATGCGGTCAAGGAATTTTTTTCTGCCAATAACTTTTGCCACATATTGGTAACATTTTTACTTCATTTCAGTTGACGGAAAGTTAATTTCTTGAATTGAACTCCAAAATTTCCCAAGGTAACCTAGCATTTTCTTTACGGAAATGGGTTCCCCGTGGTCATATTACTCAGTATAGCACATAATCCCACTCGTAATGCAATGGCAATTGCCAAAAGAAATTCGCCGAAAATCGGTGGTAATGAGCCCTTGGCTCCGCCTCTTTTTTGGCGGCTCGTAGTTTCAGCGCAAAACTGCGAAGAAAGGAGGTTACATTGACACGCCACACGAGGGGGGAAAGGGTTACAAGCCGTCGGGTGACCTCATTTTTGATAAGATAGCTCTGATTCCCGCACTCACCGCGCGCGTTTGTTCCGTGGGTAAGGCTTGGATATAACAGGGTGTCCAGTGAGAAAGTGTCATTAAATTTCTAAAAATAGGTTTAACTTCAGAAAATTATGAAACTACCTGGAATACACACACACAGACTTTTGCCACAGATTCAGGCGTTTGCATTCGCGTCACACATTAATTAAGCTAATTTTGCTAATTGAACTCCAAAATTAGCCAAGCAAAGGTAATGTTTTTCTTCATGAATTCGGAAGCCAATGGCCATAGCACACTATTCCAACCGAAATCACAGGTTTTTTCAGATGATTTGTACAAACATTTCACAGACGCAAAACCGTCACTTGGCAAGGCGTGCTGCATGAAATTTGCGTTTGCGTAAATGCTGGCTCTGCCTTTATCGAGAGAAAGTGGAAACAGCCACACCCGATCGAGGGCATTACAGCGGTAACCGACGTTATCAGTGGCTGGGGACTGACGGTATGCACGTTGATAAGGGCGGAAGGCGTGATTATGTCCTTGTTCGCATAGGAGGGAGGGTATTTGGATGGAACGAAAAGTTCCACAAACGTAAATATCACCAAGCGCACCTCGCACGGGGACGGTTTTGCGGCTGTCAAATTTTTGTACAAATCTTCTGAAAAAACCTGTGACTTCGGTTGGAATAGTGTGCTATGGCCATTGGGTTCTGAATTCATCAAGAAAAACGTTACCTTTGCTTTGCTAATTTTCGAGTTCAATTAGCAAAATTAGCTGAATTAATGTGTGACGCGAATGCAAATGGCCTGAATCTGTGGCAAAAGTCTGTGTGTGTGTATTCCAAGTAGTTTCATAATTTTCTGAAGTTAGACCTATTTTTAGAAATTTAATTACACTTTCTCACCGGACACCCTGTATATATATTTGTAAGTGCTCAAACGTCGCCATGCCAGTACTGGACAGCTGTTTCGGCCTTATTGTTATGCTAATTCGTTCCCTTATATACGAGGGGTGTTCAAGTCAAACCGGGACTTTTCATTTTTCGCAAAAGTACAATGAACCTACAGGCGAGAAATTAGTTTTATTTTTCAACGTAATCTCCAGCTGCACTAATGCACTTGTCCCAGCGTTTCACGAGGGCTTGGATGCCAGCAGCGTAGAAATCCTTACCAGCGCGTATAGCAGCCATGATCGGACCGCATTCTTGACCTCGTCGTCGCAGCTGAAGTGGCGGCCCCCAAGGAACGCCTTCAGTGGCCCGAAGAGATGGAAATTGCTGGGGGCGAGGTCTGGACTGTAAGGGGGGGGGATATGTGTAATAGAGTGAAAGAGAAAAGGAAGAAAAGAGGGGGATGTGGCAGCAACTCCCAGCCAAGTTCCTGTAAGGTGCGTGTCGTGAGATGCGCGGTATGCGGGCCTGCATTGTCCTGTAGGAGGAGGACTCCTTTGGTGATGAGGCCCGGCCGCTTTTGCTTCAGCGCCTTATGCATATCCCTGAGAACCTGGCAGTAATATGCACTATTCATGGTGGTACCACTGGGCAGAAAATCAACATGAACAACGCCAGCCTTGTCCCGGAAAACCGTGGCCATGACCTTACCCGCAGACGGGGTGATTCGGAACTTCTTGGGAGTTGGCGAGCCCGGATGCTTCAACTGTTTTGATGCGCGTTTAGACTCAGCAATGAAATGGCGCACCGACGTTTCATTGCACGTGATGATCCGATCAAGGAACGGCTGTCCTTCAGTGTCGAAACGGTACTTTAGCTCTTGGGAGATTTCCAGTCTTCTCTGCCGGTAAAACACGGAGAGCTGCCTCGGGACCCAACGGGCACCAACTTTCCGAAACTGGAGGTGTTCATGAATGATAGTGTTCAACGTTCCCACAGAAAGGTCCGTCTTTCGAGCCAGTTCGGGACATGTTATCCGTCGGTCCTTGAGGATCATGCGCCCCACAAGTTGGATGTTCTCAGGAACTCTAACACTGGGCTTGAGCCGCCCCGGCCGGGATCGTCCTGCACTGATGTACGGCCGTCTCGGAACCGTTTGCACCACTCAAACGCTTTGCTGCGGCTAAGTCTATCGTGGCCATACAAGTCTTCTGTGAATTTCAGATGACTTTACGCCTTCATTCACGAGAAACTTCATGACAATTCGCTGTTCGATGTGCGCGCTCACCTCGTTGTCGGCCATCTTGTCCAGCACGTGTATTCTATTTTGCACAAACTTTGGACCACCACGTGGTGAACGCGGAGGCCTTTCGCGTGTGAAAATGACGAAAAAGAAGTAGCGCGAGCCAGCCATTTGTACACTCAGGAGACAAAAAGTCCCGGTTTGACTTGAACACCCCTCGTACTTCACTGGCTTTGCACTGGGCTTTCAGTGGTGTGTCAGCACACCCTGACGGGAGGAATCACGCGCTACGTGACCTTCTGACCCCATCCGCTAAAGCGTTGCCTGCCTGCGTACTGCTGACGATGGACCAATAAGGCCGAAACAGCTGTCCAGTACTGGCATGGCGACGTTTGAGCATTTGCTATACGTGCAGCCAAAGAGCTCCGGCTAATTTGTTCCCTTATATACTTCACTGGCTTTGCACTGGGCTTTCAGTGGTGTGTCAGCACACCCTGACGGGAGGAATCACGCGCTACGTGACCTTCTGACGCCATCCGCTAAAGCGTTGTCTGCCTGCGTACTGCCGACGATGGCCCAATAAGGCCGAAACAGCTGTCCAGTACTGACATGGCGACGTTTGAGCATTTGCTATACGTGCAGCCAAAGAGCTCCGACTAATTTGTTCCCTTATATACTTCACTGGCTTTGCACTGGGCTTTCAGTGGTGTGTTAGCACACCCTGACGGGAGGAATCACGCGCTACGTGACCTTCTGACGCCATCCGCTCAAGCGTTGCCTGCCTGCGTACTGTTGACGATGGCCCAATAAGGCCGAAACAGCTGTCCAGTACTGGCATGGCGACGTTTGAGCATACAAACATATGCTACACGTGCAGCCGAAGAGCTCCGGCTAATTTGTTCCCTTATATACTTCACTGGCTTTCCACTGGGCTTTCAGTGGTGTGTTAGCACACCCTGACGGGAGGAATCACGCGCAACGTGACCTTCTGACGCCATCCGCTCAAGCGTTGCCTGCCTGCGTACTATTGACGATGGCCCAATACGGCCGAAACAGCTGTCCAGTACCGGCATGGCGACGTTTGAGCACTTACAAACATATGCTATACGTGCAGCCGAAGAGCTCCGGCTAATTTGTTCCCTTATATACTTCACTGGCTTTCCACTGGGCTTTCAGTGGTGTGTTAGCACACCCTGGCGGGAGGAATCACGCGCTACGTGACCTTCTGACGCCATCCGCTCAAGCGTTGCCTGCCTGCGTACTGCTGACGATGGCCCAATAAGGCAGAAACAGCTGCCCAGTACTGGCATGGCGACGTTTGAGCACTTACAAACATATGCTATCCGTGCAGCCAAAGAGCTCCGGCTAATTTGTTCCCTTATATACTTCACTGGCTTTCCACTGGGCTTTCAGTGGTGTGTTAGCACACCCTGGCGGGAGGAATCACGCGCTACGTGACCTTCTGACGCCATCCGCTAACGCGTTGCCTGCCTGCGTACTGTTGACGATGGCCCAATAAGGCAGAAACAGCTGCCCAGTACTGGCATGGCGACGTTTGAGCACTTACAAACATATGCTATACGTGCAGCCAAAGAGCTCCGGCTAATTTGTTCCCTTATATACTTCACTGGCTTTGCACTGGGCTTTCAGTGGAGTGTTAGCACAACCAAGACGGGAGGAATCACGCGCTACGTGACCTTCTGACGCCATCCGCTAAAGCGTTGCCTGCCTGCGTACTGCTGACGATGGCCCAATAAGGCCGAAACAGCTGTCCAGTACTGGCATGGCGACTTACAAACATATGCTATACGTGCAGCCAAAGAGCTCCGGATAATATGTTCCCTTATATACCTCACTGGCTTTGCACTGGGCTTTCAGTGGTGTGTTAGCGCACCCTGACGGGAGGAATCACGCGCTACGTGACCTTCTGACGCCATCCGCTAACCCGTTGCCTGCCTGCGTACTGCTGACGATGGCCCAATAAGGCCGAAACAGCTGTCCAGTACGGGCATGGCGACGTTTGAGCACTTACAAGCATATGCTATACGTGCAGCCAAAGAGCTCCGGCTAATATGTTTCCTTATATACCTCACTGGCTTTGCACTGGGCTTTCAGTGGTGTGTTAGCTCACCCTGAAGGGAGGAATCACGCGCTAGGTGACCTTCTGACGCCATCCGCTCAAGCGTTGCCTGCCTGCGTACTGCTGACGATGGCCCAATAAGGCAGAAACAGCTGCCCAGTGCTGGCATGGCGACGTTTGAGCACTTACAAACATATGCTATACGTGCAGCCAAAGAGCTCTGGCTAATATGTTCCCTTATATACCTCACTGGCTTTGCACTGGGCTTTCAGTGGTGTGTTAGCGCACCCTGACGGGAGGAATCACGCGCTACGTGCCCTTCTGACGCCATCCGCTCAAGCGTTGCCTGCCTGCGTACTGCTGACGATGGCCCAATAAGGCAGAAACAGCTGCCCAGTACTGGCATGGCGACGTTTGAGCACTTACAAACATATGCTATACGTGCAGCCAAAGAGCTCCGGCTAATTTGTTCCCTTATATACTTCACTGGCTTTGCACTGGGCTTTCAGTGGAGTGTTAGCACAACCAAGACGGGAGGAATCACGCGCTACGTGACCTTCTGACGCCATCCGCTAAAGCGTTGCCTGCCTGCGTACTGCTGACGATGGCCCAATAAGGCCGAAACAGCTGTCCAGTACTGGCATGGCGACTTACAAACATATGCTATACGTGCAGCCAAAGAGCTCCGGATAATATGTTCCCTTATATACCTCACTGGCTTTGCACTGGGCTTTCAGTGGTGTGTTAGCGCACCCTGACGGGAGGAATCACGCGCTACGTGACCTTCTGACGCCATCCGCTCAAGCGTTGCCTGCCTGCGTACTGTTGACGATGGCCCAATCAGGCAGAAACAGCTGCCCAGTACTGGCATGGCGACGTTTGAGCACTTACAAACATATGCTATACGTGCAGCCAAAGAGCTCCGGATAATATGTTCCCTTATATACCTCACTGGCTTTGCACTGGGCTTTCAGTGGTGTGTTAGCACACCCTTACGGGAGGAATCACGCGCTACGTGACCTTCTGACGCCATCCGCTAAAGCGTTGTCTGCCTGCGTACTGCCGACGATGGCCCAATAAGGCCGAAACAGCTGTCCAGTACTGACATGGCGACGTTTGAGCATTTGCTATACGTGCAGCCAAAGAGCTCCGGCTAATATGTTCCCTTATATACCTCACTGGCTTTGCACTGGGCTTTCAGTGGTGTGTTAGCGCACCCTGTCGGGAGGAATCACGCGCTACGTGACCTTCTGACGCCATCCGCTCAAGCGTTGCCTGCCTGCGTACTGCTGACAATCGCCCAATAAGGCAGAAACAGCTGCCCAGTACTGGCATGGCGACGTTTGAGCACTTACAAACATATGCTATACGTGCAGCCAAAGAGCTCCGGCTAATTTGTTCCCTTATATACTGCACTGGCTTTGCACTGGGCTTTCAGTGGTGTGTTAGCGTGCCCTGACGGGAGGAATCACGCGCTATGGGACCTTCTGACGCCATCCGCTCAAGCGTTGCCTGCCTGCGTACTGTTGACGATGGCCCAATAAGGCAGAAACAGCTGCCCAGTACTGGCATGGCGGCGTTTGAGCACTTACAAACATATGCTATACGTGCAGCCAAAGAGCTCTGGCTAATATGTTCCCTTATATACCTCACTGGCTTTGCACTGGGCTTTCAGTGGTGTGTTAGCACACCCTGACGGGAGGAATCACGCGCTACGTGACCTTCTGACGCCATCCGCTAAAGCGTTGCCTGCCTGCGTACTGCTGACGATGGCCCAATAAGGGCGAAACAGCTGTCCAGTACTGGCATGGCGACTTACAAACATATGCCATACGTGCAGCCAAAGAGCTCCGGATAATATGTTCCCTTATATACCTCACTGGCTTTGCACTGGGCTTTCAGTGGTGTGTTAGCGCACCCTGACAGGAGGAATCACGCGCTACGTGACCTTCTGACGTCATCCGCTCAAGCGTTGCCTGCCTGCGTACTGTTGGCGATGGCCCAATAAGGCAGAAACAGCTGCCCAGTGCTGGCATGGCGACGTTTGAGCACTTACAAACATATGCTATACGTGCAGCCAAAGAGCTCCGGCTAATTTGTTCCCTTATATACTGCACTGGCTTTGCACTGGGCTTTCAGTGGTGTGTTAGCGCGCCCTGACGGGAGGAATCACGCGCTATGGGACCTTCTGACGCCATCCGCTCAAGCGTTGCCTGCCTGCGTACTGTTGACGATGGCCCAATAAGGCAGAAACAGCTGCCCAGTACTGGCATGGCGGCGTTTGAGCACTTACAAACATATGCTATACGTGCAGCCAAAGAGCTCTGGCTAATATGTTCCCTTATATACCTCACTGGCTTTGCACTGGGCTTTCAGTGGTGTGTTAGCACACCCTGACGGGAGGAATCACGCGCTACGTGACCTTCTGACGCCATCCGCTAAAGCGTTGCCTGCCTGCGTACTGCTGACGATGGCCCAATAAGGGCGAAACAGCTGTCCAGTACTGGCATGGCGACTTACAAACATATGCCATACGTGCAGCCAAAGAGCTCCGGATAATATGTTCCCTTATATACCTCACTGGCTTTGCACTGGGCTTTCAGTGGTGTGTTAGCGCACCCTGACGGGAGGAATCACGCGCTACGTGACCTTCTGACGTCATCCGCTCAAGCGTTGCCTGCCTGCGTACTGTTGGCGATGGCCCAATAAGGCAGAAACAGCTGCCCAGTGCTGGCATGGCGACGTTTGAGCACTTACAAACATATGCTATACGTGCAGCCAAAGAGCTCCGGCTAATATGTTCCCTTATATACCTCACTGGCTTTGCACTGGGCTTTCAGTGGTGTGTCAGCACACCCTGACGGGAGGAATCACGCGCTACGTGACCTTCTGACGCCATCCGCTAAAGCGTTGTCTGCCTGCGTACTGCCGACGATGGCCCAATAAGGCCGAAACAGCTGTCCAGTACTGACATGGCGACGTTTGAGCTTTTGCTATACGTGCAGCCAAAGAGCTCCGGCTAATATGTTCCCTTATATACCTCACTGGCTTTGCACTGGGCTTTCAGTGGTGTGTTAGCGCACCCTGTCGGGAGGAATCACGCGCTACGTGACCTTCTGACGCCATCCGCTCAAGCGTTGCCTGCCTGCGTACTGCTGACAATGGCCCAATAGCAGAAACAGCTGCCCAGTACTGGCATGGCGACGTTTGAGCACTTACAAACATATGCTATACGTGCAGCCAAAGAGCTCCGGCTAATTTGTTCCCTTATATACTGCACTGGCTTTGCACTGGGCTTTCAGTGATGTGTAAGCGCGCCCTGACGGGAGGAATCACGCGCTATGTGACCTTCTGACGCCATCCGCTCAAGCGTTGCCTGCTTGCGTACTGCTGACGATGGCCCAATAATGCAGAAACAGCTGCCCAGTGCTGGCATGGCGACGTTTGAGCACTTAAAAACATATACTATACGTGCAGCCAAAGAGCTCTGGCTAATATGTTCCCTTATATACCTCACTGGCTTTGCACTGGGCTTTCAGTGGTGTGTTAGCGCACCCTGACGGGAGGAATCACGCGCTACGTGACCTTCTGACGCCATCCGCTCAAGCGTTGCCTGCCTGCGTACTGCTGACGATGGCCCAATAAGGCAGAAACAGCTGCCCAGTACTGGCATGGCGACGTTTGAGCACTTACAAACATATGCTATACGTGCAGCCAAAGAGCTCCACCTAATTTGTTCCCTTATATACTTCACTGGCTTTGCACTGGGCTTTCAGTGGTGTGTTAGCACACCCTGACGGGAGGAATCACGCGCTACGTGACCTTCTGACGCCATCCGCTAAAGCGTTGCCTGCCTGCGTACTGCTGACGATGGCCCAATAAGGGCGAAACAGCTGTCCAGTACTGGCATGGCGACTTACAAACATATGCCATACGTGCAGCCAAAGAGGCCCGGATAATATGTTCCCTTATATACCTCACTGGCTTTGCACTGGGCTTTCAGTGGTGTGTTAGCGCACCCTGACGGGAGGAATCACGCGCTACGTGACCTTCTGACGTCATCCGCTCAAGCGTTGCCTGCCTGCGTACTGTTGACGATGGCCCAATAAGGCAGAAACAGCTGCCCAGTACTGGCATGGCGACGTTTGAGCACTTACAAACATATGCTATACGTGCAGCCAAAGAGCTCCGGCTAATTTGTTCCCTTATATACTTCACTGGCTTTGCACTGGGCTTTCAGTGGTGTGTTAGCACACCCTGACGGGAGGAATCACGCGCTACGTGACCTTCTGACGCCATCCGCTAAAGCGTTGCCTGCCTGCGTACTGCTGACGATGGCCCAATAAGGCCGAAACAGCTGTCCAGTACTGGCATGGCGACTTACAAACATATGCCATACGTGCAGCCAAAGAGCTCCGGATAATATGTTCCCTTATATACCTCACTGGCTTTGCACTGGGCTTTCAGTGGTGTGTTAGCGCACCCTGACGGGAGGAATCACGCGCTACGTGACCTTCTGACGTCATCCGCTCAAGCGTTGCCTGCCTGCGTACTGTTGACGATGGCCCAATAAGGCAGAAACAGCTGCCCAGTAGTGGCATGGCGACGTTTGAGCACTTACAAACATATGCTATACGTGCAGCCAAAGAGCTCCGGCTAATATGTTCCCTTATATACCTCACTGGCTTTGCACTGGGCTTTCAGTGGTGTGTCAGCACACCCTGACGGGAGGAATCACGCGCTACGTGACCTTCTGACGCCATCCGCTAAAGCGTTGTCTGCCTGCGTACTGCCAACGATGGCCCAATAAGGCCGAAAAGCTGTCCAGTACTGACATGGCGACGTTTGAGCTTTTGCTATACGTGCAGCCAAAGAGCTCCGGCTAATATGTTCCCTTATATACCTCACTGGCTTTGCACTGGGCTTTCAGTGGTGTGTTAGCGCACCCTGTCGGGAGGAATCACGTGCTACGTGACCTTCTGACGCCATCCGCTCAAGCGTTGCCTGCCTGCGTACTGCTGACAATGGCCCAATAGCAGAAACAGCTGCCCAGTACTGGCATGGCGACGTTTGAGCACTTACAAACATATGCTATACGTGCAGCCAAAGAGCTCCGGCTAATTTGTTCCCTTATATATTGCACTGGCTCTGCACTGGGCTTTCAGTGGTGTGTAAGCGCGCCCTGACGGGAGGAATCACGCGCTATGTGACCTTCTGACGCCATCCGCTCAAGCGTTGCCTGCCTGCGTACTGTTGACGATGGCCCAATAAGGCAGAAACAGCTGCCCAGTACTGGCATGGCGGCGTTTGAGCACTTACAAACATATGCTATACGTGCAGCCAAAGAGCTCTGGCTAATATGTTCCCTTATATACCTCACTGGCTTTGCACTGGGCTTTCAGTGGTGTGTTAGCGCACCCTGAAGGGAGGAATCACGCGCTACGTGACCTTCTGACGCCATCCGCTCAAGCGTTGCCTGCCTGCGTACTGCTGACGATGGCCCAATAAGGCAGAAACAGCTGCCCAGTGCTGGCATGGCGACGTTTGAGCACTTACAAACATATGCTATACGTGCAGCCAAAGAGCTCTGGCTAATATGTTCCCTTATATACCTCACTGGCTTTGCACTGGGCTTTCAGTGGTGTGTTAGCGCACCCTGACGGGAGGAATCACGCGCTACGTGACCTTCTGACGCCATCCGCTCAAGCGTTGCCTGCCTGCGTACTGCTGACGATGGCCCAATAAGGCAGAAACAGCTGCCCAGTACTGGTATGGCGACGTTTGAGCACTTACAAACATATGCTATGCGTGCAGCCAAAGAGCTCCTGCTAACTTGTTCCCTTATATATATATATATATATATATATATATATAGGGTGTTCCAGCTAAATGCGAACGGATTTTTTAAAATGTATATATCACCTGTTTTCGAGATGAAGGCAGTTGCAATATATGATATGCTGAAGGTCAATTCTTAAGAGGGCACGAGCAAACTCCTAAGGCAATGGCCTAATTAACTTTCGATAATTTACTTTTTAATTATAAAAGCTACGAAGTTGTCCCAATGAGAACATCTGGTCCCTTCGGTCATCTGATACCGTAACCGTTTTCAGGACGTTCGAGAGATCGTCCGCAAAAAATTCGTGAAGGAACACCTTTTTTTCTTCTTTATTTTGCTCATTGCGCATCTTCGGAGACGCGCCTTTCCTTCACCCCAATGTGAGAGGGCGAAAGAGCACACCATCGCCTCTTGCGTCCTGGCAAACGATTAAAAGAAAACAGAAAATGCAACCCAAGATAAGGGCAGTTCCGATAGCATCACCCAATACACTTGTTTTTATTTTGTTTCCGCAAGTTAAAGCTCATCTTCGACACATGAGGGGGCACTGTGCTCCTTGACCCTCTCTCATTGGGAGTGAAGGGAAGACGCGTCTCTGGATATGCGCAATGAACGAAATAAAGAGGAAAATTGTGTTACTTCACAAATTTTTTGCGGACGATCTATCGAACGGATTTTTTGTTCTGAAAACTGCTACGGTATCAGGTGACCGAAGGGACCAGATGTTCTCATTGGGGCAGATTCGTTGCTTTTATAATTAAAAAATTAATTATCGATTGCTTCTGGAGTTTGCTGGTGCCCTCTTAAGGAGTGCAATTCAGCATATGCTATATTGCAACTGACTTCATTTCGAAAAAAGTGATATATATACATATATTTTAGAAATCTGTTCGCATTTAGCTCGGACACCTTGCATATATCTGCAGTTATGAAGGAATGAAAGGCAAACAACGAAGGTAGGGGAAGCAAAAAAAAAAAGTGATTCATTGCAATTTAAAATATTAGAAAGGTGTCTAGGGGTATGGTCAACGTTGCGGTGCAAGCTCCGCCTTCGTCAGGACTAATTATTAAAAGGGTGTCTCGAATCTTTTCTACATCTGTAGCATGACGTCACAATCGGGGTTCGCGCCACCTGGCGGTCGTCAGTTGGTCAAGCTCGCAGGTGGTGCGAACCCCATTGTGACGTCATGGTAGAGATGTACAAAAGATTAAAGACACCCTCCTTTTTTTTCTGCTTCCCCTACCTTTGTTGTTTGCCTTTCATTCCCTCATATCTGTATTTACTTCGTGGCCTTCTGAACGTTTATCTGAACTTTTATCAGAGAGAAAGAGAGACAAGAGGATACATTACAAGGACGAAATGCACAGAACGCGTCGTCAAGGGTTGTCCATTGGAACGATTGGAACGAAAATGTCCTTTGTTTGTTTATAGTAGCTATTCGTGCATCAGCAAAAACGTGGATATTTTCTTCACAAGCTCGTATACAAAGAGTTCTGGACATGGTCATCAGCGTGCAAACTGTGGGCATTGTCAATACTGTCAAACAAATAGAATGCCGGCTGTGGGTGAAAACGTCCCGCGATATGAATAAATGCCCTTTACGATAAGTAGCCAACACATTGGCGATGTGACAACATTGAATGTTGATCTGGCTTACCCGACCAAAATACTAAGGTATTTCTTTTATGAATTAGCAATGTCTGGGCCTCATTCACTTCGGTGCTAAACGTAGGTGAGAATGCGGTTTCGGTTTGTCTTATTAGGTAGACAAATGCAGAAGAAAAGAAAGAAAGAAAGGAGAGAGAGAGGGAGAGACAGCCGGAATATTGCGGCCAGTCACTCCACGACACTTGATTTGGTCACCCCTTTCGAATGCCTTATTATTGAATATACACTATTGGCTGAGTGCCCAGTTTGTGTGTCATGGCGCATACAGGACCATTATTCAATTAGGAGCTAATCTATGCTTCTGCGGATGCAAATCGAACTTAATTCTGCATGTGTGGTGTGGACGTATCGCCCCTGGCGAGGAATCTTCCTAGTCATAATAGTAGAACAAAGTTGTTGTACAACCTGTGTCGGAACCTGGTCTGATACCTAAAGCACACGATGCGATCTCAGTGCCTATTATCATTCGAAGCAACGTGAAATGAATACGTTTTTCTTGTTCCTGATGAAGGTTGAAGCTGAGGTGGAGTATAGAAATAAGTAAATGCGTGTGTTTTTCAACATGGGAGACCAACCGCACGCAGCGACAAGGAAGTTGAGGAGCTCAGGAAAGGAAGTGGACGGGACTAAGACAATGAGACACATCCCCCCCCCCTAAGCCTTCATCTCTGCGCGAGCACATAGTTGAATTCCAATGGTAGAGTCGGAGCAAGTGGCAGACTGCGCATTGGAGCGGCTTGATCTGGCCTATAGTGCAAGTGGTCCGAATCTACGACTGGAGCACATGCAGTGGCGTATCTAGAGCTACCTGCGCCCATGGCAACATGGTTAACACGATGTCCTTGGGGATGCGTTTTCGTGTGGTCCGCACTAGGTTTCACACTACAACCTCTCTAATACCGGGTGCTTTAGATCATTTATGAATGTGCCAGGTTGAGTGCCCGACCACATAATGGCGCCCCTGTTCACCCTGCGCCCATGGCACCTGTCCACACCTGCCACACCCTAGATACGCCACTGAGCACATGCGCCCAACTTTGAGTTTAGCCCTGGCCAACCTCCCTTGGTGGATGACTGCCAGAGACGGAAGAAGAAGAAGAAAAGAAAAAAGAAGAAGGAGACAGTTAAGAAGAAGAGGAAGAAAAAGAAGGTGGCACTGATGTCCCACCACAACTGCATGTTTTGCAACATGAAGGTCATCCTAATCTCCCAACGTTTCCCTGGTAATGTCTGACTCTTCGATTGGATGTAGTTCCGTATCGGGACCACTGGCTTTTTTTAAAGCAAAAAGAACAAAAACAACGAAATTAGACAGGAATGACCGTCGTATATTGTCCGAAACGTATAAAAATCAAATTTTAACACCCGTTTCTTGAAGGCGATCCGACCTCCTTACTGAGGACCTTCTGATCTACCCGGGGCACAGTCTTCACGCCTGCACCGCCTAGTGCGTGCCTGGATGGGGGGGGGGGGGGCGGCGCCCCCAGACCCCCCTAATCTGTCTAACCTAAACTGACCCAACCTCACTAAAGTGAGGTGATTTAGCCCAATTCAACTACCCTACCTTTTGCAAGATGGCAAGTTTCGAATCCGATAGGCTTAGCATTCCCGTGTTTCTCCTGCGCTAGAAGTACATCAGATGGGGTTGTTGAAATGAATATAGTTCTAGTCCACAGAATTTTATAATTCTTACGTTTCTAGATTCAGAATAGGACCTTCTTTAACTTCTATGCAATATTTACCTTCCAAGCGCTTTCAGTGATTTTTAAAAACGAGTGGCCCCGATACGGAACGACACCCCTTCGATTTCTTCAAGAAGCAAACTCGCCACCGTATGACGCGAAATACCAGTCACGGCGGAAACGCATTGTGAAGCGGCCATGTAACCGAAGAAGAGACAGGAAATGGGAAGCGCGAGGGACAAGGGATACGTCACGGAGAGTTCCGGTTGAACCTGCCTATTTTGGCGGAGCAGTCTGGGTTGCTCCTAGGAGCGACCTTGGCTTGAAGGCCGCTTCAAAGCTCGCATTGGAAGACTCCAGCACTGTTCCCAACCTACCAATAGAACAGACTTGCTCCCGGCGGAGCAGCAAAACTTGCTTAGGAAGCACTCAGAATCTGCCATTGGAATTCAACAATATTTTGTTCGTGTTGCTCGTGTCGCGCGCTTAGCGTCCCTGACCTCTCATACTCTATGATCCGAAACAGTACTCTGATGTAACAGAAATTCACGGGAAATAGCATAGCGTCACCAGGAGCCTCATTATATCCACCTGCGGGAATGCTCATGGGCTGTAAATGAACCGAGGGGTGACCTTATGAAAACATTTATTTTCTTGCTCAAGTATCTCATTCAGACTCGCTGTTTCTCATTCAAGCATGTTCCACTCCCCGCCATCCGAAATGACAGGAGGCATCTCGCAGTGGACACATGTAGGAGAGGGAACCTTCCTGAATTGAAATGCTTTCAGTCGTTCGAGCCCTTCGTTGGCACATTTTTATCCTTCCGGACGGGAAGAAGGCTATGTCCTATCATTCCGCGATAGATGAGCAGACTATGGTAAGCGTGGACGCGCGACCGAAGGCGGGCCGAGACAGCGCTATCATTTTCCTGTTATTTTCGTTTCATCACTGATCATCCTCTCCCATTTCGGAGCCAATCACATATTGCTTACCTCCTGAAGAGAAAATCTGCCCTGGAGCTTTAAACGCGATTCTTCCTCTCCCGAATCACTTTTGATCCAATGACGTATCGCACTGCAATACGTACACTATTATTGCAGTAGTCTGTACACATGTCTTATGTGAATAGTATTTGAGTGCAAGAATATACTATGCGAAGCACATTCGATGTCACGAAATGTCGGCGCAGGAATGTGTCTTGCTGGACAGAGAGACAACTAACAAACAACCCGAATGTGTTAATAGCATCCAATTTCACCGCGAATCGCAGATTTTAAAATAGCACCCGATTCTCTCCTCCGCCATTTTGGCAAAGGAGCTTAACATGAAAACACCAGACCCTAATTGGAAACTTTTCTTTTTCCAAATATTCTGTAGTCAGGGAATCTTGTCTCTCGTGCAAGAATACACGTTCATTCTCAGTACTCGTACTGTGCAGATGCAGCACTTATGCTGACTTACCTGAGGGATGTATTACAAAGTAAATATTTTCTTCTAGATCTTAGCACTTGGAGTGGCAGAAGTGTACAAGTCAGGCTCCAGTGACAGGCACGATACATGGAGTCGGGCGCACAGTGGTGTTGTATGTTTTATCAAAGATTGTGCTGCGAAAGCGTTCCTCATCACGGTGTTCGATTTTAACGTGAGTAGCATTGGTTGCAGATTATGTGTGCTTTGGTATTTACCAGCACTTTACTCACATGCGTATTTATGTTCCTTTTCAGAGAAATGATTTTGTTTGGGAGCAGAAGCTTTTTTCCGGGTTCTCATACAAAGCGCCGCTAAGTTATTTTCACATTTTTGAAGCTGACGTAAGTTGCCCGTGGCCTTCATTTTCACTATAATGAAAGGTGTACCTTTATAGTTTAATTGTTTATGTTAATCAATTGTACTTTAGTATTTTGCTTTTCACGTATATGAATATATCTACAAACCAATGTGACATAGGCGCCGATATTTCATTTTGCCGGGGGGGGGGGGGACGCAGGGGCTTCGGTTCAAGAGCGAATGCAAAGTGTGTATACAGGGTGTCCAAGCTAAATGCGAACAAATTTTTTAAAAATATAAATATCGCTTTTTTCGAGATGAAGTCAGTTGCAATGTAGTATATGCTGAAGGGCACTTCTTAAGAGGGCACCAGCAAACTCCTAAAGCAATGTCCTAATTAACTTTCAATAATTAACTTTTTAATTATAAAAGCTACAAAGTTGTGCCAATGAGAACATCTGGTCACGTTGGTCACCTGATACTGTAGCCGCTTTCAGAACAAAAATTCGTTTGATAGATCGTCCGCAAACAATTCGTGAAGGAACAAAATTTTTTGCTTTATTTTGTTCATTGCGCACCTTCGAAGACGCGTTTTTCCTTCACCCTCAATGTGAGAGGGTGAAAGAGCACACTATCGCCTCTTGCGTCCTGGAAAAAGATTAAAAGAAAACAGAAAATGCAACCCAAGATAAGGGCAGTTCCGATAGCATCACCCGACACATTTGTTTTTGTTTTGTTTCCGCAAGTTAAAGCTCATCTTCAACGTATGAGGCGGCACTGTGCTCCTTCACCCGCTCACATTGGGAGTGAAGGGAAGACGCACCTCTGGAGATGCGCAATCAATAACAAAAAAAAAAGGTGTTCCTTCACGAGTTTTTTGCGGACGATCTATCGAACGGATTTTTGTTCTGAAAACGACTACGGTATCAGGTGACTAAAGGGACCAGATGTTCTCATTGGGACAACTTCGTAGCTTTTATAATTAAAAAGTTAATTTTTTAAAGTTAATTAGGACATTGCCTTAGGAGTTTGCTGGTGCCCTCTTAAGGAGTGCCCTTTAGCATATGCTAAATTGCAACTGACTTCATCTAGAAAAAAGCGATATATATATTTAAAAAATCTGTTCGCATTTAGCTGGGTCACCCTGTATATATGTGTGGGGGGAGGGTGACATGAGCACGGTTTTCCCGATGTTGGGTCTCGGGTGTGTTGATGTTGGCGTGGTAGCGGGTCAAAGGTGGGACACAGTGAGGGAAGCAGATACTGTACAAGTTTATTTACAGTGACATGGTCAGAGCG
This sequence comes from Ornithodoros turicata, assembly GCF_037126465.1. Lineage (NCBI taxonomy): Eukaryota > Metazoa > Arthropoda > Arachnida > Ixodida > Argasidae > Ornithodoros > Ornithodoros turicata. The sequence goes on along the minus strand of NW_026999476.1, from coordinate 87,958 downwards.
GGAATTAGAGCAATGGGCAATGGCGCCCATCGCTTATAAAGGTTTTACAACGGGGTCGCCCTTGACAGGTTCTGCGTAACTGGTCTAGCTCCCCCTAAAGCGAAGCGGTTCCCATGGGATGCAGAGTGCGGCGCCTTTCTTCCCTGGCTTTAAACTCGATATCTCGGCGCCGTGCGAATGATCAACATAAGACGCAGCAGAATTTAAGTCCTGTCAGCAGCTTTTTACTTTTCCTTCCACTACATGTCTGTAGAATATTCTGCGGGGATATCCCTCGCGTGAGTACACGGTTATAGTGCTTAAAAACACCATGGATTAATTCAGATGGCACCCGGATTAAATGAAATGGCATCTGGATTCTTTCAGATGGCGCCCGGATTAAACTGAATGGCGCTCGGATTATTTCAGATGGTACCTGGACTAATTCAGATGGCACTTGGACTAAAATGAACGGAAGAACCTGTATAACGTAATTAAATGATAGCAGTTGAGGAACTACAGAGTACCATGAAATACATAATATTTCATGTTTAATATTTCATGTTGTCTAGTTTGGTTGGCCCCTTGCTTGACTGTCTTGTGGACATCTTGAATCGTTCAACACAGTATTTGAGATGTTCTTAATAGCACACGATGGATCGATATTTTTGTTTGAGGCCCAGCAGCCTAAGGCTTCTGGAAAGCTGAAAAGACACAAGTAAATATGCATGTAATTGCAACATGCAATATGTAATGGACCTTTTCCATATTTGCATCGCCCCTGGCGGTGGAATGTCGAACGTCGTGTCTTTCCCCTCAATAATGGTGACGCTTTACGAACTGGCACGTACGTTCCGTGGGAAAGTAGCAAAAGAAGATTGGAAGAAAAATGCGGAAAGAGTGAAAGCGCATTGTACTGATTACCAGACCTCAAACGTCCGCGTAACCTTGAAACCGATTATCTCCCCACAATGAACATGACAGTCGCCCGCAGGTGGGTCCATGGCGATGTTTTCCGCTCAAAGATGGCGGACTCAAGGGCGGGGCATGCGCATAAGTGTTGTCGGAGATGATCCATTGTAGTGTGTGCCTGGACAGTCACTCAATTTGAGCAGTCGTGGCCCCGGAAAGCACGCGATTCTCTCAACATTTCCGTTGTGCAGTAGCTGTGCATTTCAACTAAGAGATTCGCCGGCTTTCGGAGGCAATGAGTACTACTCTGGCGCGCTACGCTGGTTAGAGAACATCAGTGGTGTGAAGGATCTAGAAAACGAGAATGAACGTGTGCCGTTGTGAAAAAACTAGCTGGTAACGTTAGCATAGACCGGATGTTACTCGTAAAACAGTATGCACTTCCAGGTGCCACGAATGTAACGCGGAACAAAGAGAAGAGGTTCTAGTGGAAGTGATATTTCTAAATGGTAAACAAGTAAAAGCACGTCAGCATGGTTCTCACGATAAAGCGGCCTCCAGAGTTGTAGCCAAACTGTAATCCCATGACACACGTCCAGCCGTACTGAACGTACTACTTTCGTACTCGTAACTTACAGACAAATCCTTTAAATTATACGAACAACGTCTATGTCACACATCACGCTAAGAACATAAGGAGCGAAAATATCAGTTCAGGCGTGCTGCTAAGCAAGCGACCGTTAGACATACACAGTAAATGCACCATTCATCGCCAGACCAGGAACGCGCAAAATACAAATATAACAATCCCAAATTATATTTCGTTAATACTAACGAACCTTACCGATAATTGAATTATGATTTTTTCTACTATAAGGTTACTTTCTGACCGTTCCTATTACTTCGTCTTGCAATCCTCATAGAAACCTGTACCGGTACCGAAACCGGAAGTTCCCGCAAACATGTAAAGTGGTCCAGTTTGAACCGGCACCACTTCACTTCCAGTTGCCATCAGCCCAGCTTGAACTGGCACCTGTTCACTTCCCAGTTGCCACCAGTCCAGCATGAACTGGTACCACCAAGTACCCAGTTGCCAAGAGCCCAGCTTGACCTGGTACAAGTTTACTTTCCAGTTGCCACCAGTTTGGTGCCAGTTGGTGCAAACTGGGAACGAACTGTACCAGTCGACTTCCTAGCTCATTTTTTCGCCTGGGTCTACGGTACCGTCGGGGCATCACCGGACTTCCCTCTTGTATGGCGACTATTACGCCTTTACTTTTGCCGTGCGCGGAATTTCTAATTACTGCGCAGGCAAAATTCTCTTGGGTATGTTTTCTAGTATTTGTGTTACGGGCTTTGAGTACACTCATTCCAAAACTCGCGGTGGTCTGTGCCTGATTGACATTGGTCAGAAAGAATAGATGTAGTTGCTGGTAGGTTGTCCCTAGAAAAACTACTATTGTATGTCGTCTCGCAATTTTTATTCCATTTCTACACTGAAATCACGAGTGAAACGAAATAAAATTGGGAACGATGGACCTTTTGTGTGTAAGCATATGCGCATGCTTCCCCATTTTTTTCTTTTTCTATCACATCACATCACATATGCGCATGCTCAGCCACGGCTGCCATGTTTTGGGGTAAGTAATTGTTGTCAAGGTTGCGCAGACGTTCAAGGCCAGCACTTGACTACGCTTTGTACTCGTATTCAGTACAATACGCTTTCAGTCTTTCCGCATTCTTTTTGCGATATTTTCCAAGGTACATATAAATGGTAGCGAAGGCGAGAAAAAATACCAAATCTGTGTTAGCAACACTGCGCCCTTCATGATACACATGCGAGCGTGGTTGTTGAGGGGCAAACTACGAACGTAAACAAAAATAATTTGATCGGAGGCGCGAATAATGTGTGTATTAATCCAATATGCATATTTTTAATATAGCAATTCGCCCGGTCTGCCAGTAATACGTAAGATTATAGACAGAGCCGAGTACGCTTCCGGTTCCTGTCCCTCAGCATGTTGTTAGCTACGAGCTTGCGTACGTTGACTGCGCGCTTTGTGATTGTTGATAGCCGTTTTCTTCTTCATCGTCGTCTTTTCAATTTCAAACCACCAAGTCAAACAGGGGACACTTCTCGGAGAACTAAGGTAAGGCAGGCACACACGAACAATGGTAAAACACAACAGAACGCCGGTAAACCTGTTCCTGCAGGCTCTACCGGGAGACGCACCATGTCGAGGCGCTACATAAGCGGTGCCTCCTGAAGGAGAAAGGAAACTGTGACGCCGATGACACTATGGGCGGTATAAGTTTCCACCGTCTTCCTCGGGACCCCTTGAGGTGAGTTCCTATATATTATAAGTAGGTCTACGGCCGAGAACGGAGCTGAGTCACTTGGTTGAGGACGTGCAGTGTTTGCTGAAGTAAAATGCGTACCTCTCCCCCCGAGTTTTATTGAGAGCGGTGAAGTGAACATAGTGCAAGTTACATAAGATTAATAGCGTTTCAATGGTATCACCTGTTTTCCAGCTTTCAGTCTGTATGGACACTCCCTGGATAGGTCATCCTTCCACAGTGAGGTGGTAAACATGTAAATATTTAAGCATGTGGCTGCTGGGCTGCTTTCAACGAGGAGTTTTGCAGCGGTTTGCATGTACGGGACACAAAGGGCTGTGCTGCATGTGCTTACATGTACCCAATGCTAGCATGTTGATGGCTTGCTTTGCATGCTGATTTTTTCTTTTTTTTTTTGAACTCTGAATGTAGGGCATACAGGGTCAGGCTGCTGTAGCTAGTGCATGTTTTCGTGGCACAGCTTTGCATAATTCTTCAACAATAAAACTGCTTCGCAGGTACAAGGCGTGGCTGGAGTTTTGCAACCTGGAGGCGGATACGAGTCTAATTTCCATTCGCTCTAAGGTCCTGTGCTCCCAGCACTTCGCACCAGTTGCTTATTTGCGCACAGGAAGGCTTCGGTGGGATGCAGTTCCTACATTGAAGCGCACACTGCATGGCGTTGGTAAGTATAATACAAGTCGGTATGCTCAAGTTATCACATGAAAATGTTGTAACTCTAGAGGCAATTATTGTGAGTGCTACTGGTGGTTTACAGGAGGAAGTAGTGCCTACGCCAATCAGAGCAGACTTGAAAGCAGTGGGCCTTCAACGGAGGAACGTGTGCAAGCTGTGGTAGCCTGCGATGACGACAGCACAGGAGCAATACACCTTCACAAGATGAGTCATCCTTGCCATGCTGAAGGTATACTTGAGTAACGTAGTTGTTTGGTTGGCTAACTGTACGACATCATCTGCTTCATCAGAGTGTGGTACTGAAGAAAGTCAGCAACAGCGTGATCTGTCTCATCAGGACCATAGCTACGCACAACACGCACCAGCCTTGTCAACACAGAGCACTGTTGTCTCCCCACTAGCTGCAGTTGTCACTCCTCTGCCAGGAACGTCGTCTGGTGTACTGCGTGCAGTCTCGTCACCTCAGCACTTAGGAGGTATGTGAGGAATACTCTACCGCCATGAAGTCCGCAGACTTGTGAATGCTTTTTGATCACCATTTGCAGGTGGAAGTGGCTGGCATCCCCCCAAAGATTGCCCATCGTCCAGTAGTCTAGCAGCTCCAGCACAGCCAACAAAAGGCAAGCTGGATAACCTCCGCAAGAAAGTGCACCAGTTGCAAGCCCTGTGTTCAGCACCTGTGTTCATAGATACCTAGCATACATTTTCTATTTTGAATCTTCAGCAGTTTGCTATTCTTTGATACGTATTAGGTGTATCCGTGTGGAAGCCCCAGCCGTCATCCCATAATAAAGTTGTTGTTTGCTTCCCCTTGTACATAGATTCCTAGCATGGATTTTCTATTTTGGATCATCAGCAGTTTGCCCTCTCTTTGATATGCATTTAGTGTATACCTGTCTACATAGATCCCTAGTACGTAATTTTATATTTTGGATCATGTGCTGAGTTCGATAGTTGTGTGCACAACTGCCAGTATGTACGTGCAGTTATGTGCAGGGCTAAGCACTTTGTGCAGCTTAAAAAACCTACACCACGTAGCAAAATGTGCACAAAATAGCAGAAGCAGAAAACATTGTCAATGCTTTGACATGCCTTTAATACAAAAATGCTGTTGTAATCAAAGTAGTAGTCATGAACAGTGTGTATGCTCTGAACAAGGTTGTCATTGCTGGAAGCTGATAGTATTTTGGCTGTTTTGCAAGATAAAGTATCACAGACTTCTAAACTGAGCTAATGGACTTGTGCTTTCGAATTCCTCCATAGCATTCATTACGAATGCCAAAAACTGTTGGGAGACATAGCACCACACAGCATGCAAGTATCATATAATGTGACCCAAAAGTGCAAATATGTTCACTTCCGCCTTCTTGGTACGAGAGATATGTGGAAAGCTCCAGATGTGCATGGGGACAGCAATAGTCCTGGGCGCTATCTATGTTTGCTGGAATTTGTACATTATCTTTTTGTGCTTATTCACTACATAGGCTGTCACACTGGTTATTGCACATTATTCTGTCGTGGGTGTTTATACTGGAGTTGGACGGACTACATAATACTGTTTATACTGTATTTATACTGTTTACAATACCATGGCGAATTTACCTGTGATAAAAGAAAGCAAGCCCCCACCTGGTCTCCTGTGTCCTTTGTTGCACGCATGTCGCTAGTGTTAATTCATCTCTGTTCACAAATTGCTCATGAGCTTTTGCTCTTGGATTTGCTATCAACAGCGATTGTGACATTCTGCGGCTCGGCATCCCGGTGGAAAGAACGCGCTGCGCGAGCGCCTGGCACGCCCCGTGCTATACGTAACGGTGACGTACCACGTGACGTCCAGGTGACGTCATTATGACGAAATTTGTAGTGTGCCCCGCAACGGATGGATGGCGCTGACGGTCTTTATCATGGCCGCCCTTGAAGACGTGGTGGCCAATGCAAGCTGCGCTACCATTTATATGTACCTTGTATTTTCTTTCTACTTTCCCACGCGACGTGCCAGTTCGAAAAGTGTCCCTCGCTCGTTTGGGGTTCAAATACGACGTTTTGCATTCCGACGCTATAGGGGCGACACGTACATGGAAAAAGGTCCATTCCTACGCCGTGGTGAAAAATGTGTTCCTTCACATTGCTGACCGTCCTATGACCGTCTTTGTGGCCGTGCAGAAGCGCCAAATGGTTCAGTCGGGCTTGGGACATTGTTGATCTCAAATATGTTTTAATGCGACTCAGGCGGGAGAGCGATCTTTCTGATGTGCACGACGTCAGTGGAATGGTCAGTGCGATTTTTAAGAGTTCTGTCATTTCCGGTAAAAGGTCTCTCATATGGCTGCCGTCATCGCCCGAGAAGAGTTCTACAACATCTTGAAATGTTTTGAAGTGACGACGCAACGCAATATCGATCGCCATGTCCCGGTGTAACTCAAGACGTCCCGTCTACAGTGTAGTCGTAGGACTACATTGTCCGTAGAGTAGTCTGTAGACTACTCCCGTCTACGGTGGTGCGAAGTTGGTCGAAGCTTCCGTACTGGCGGAAGTACCGCTCTGTCTGCCCCAGTCTTTAGCCGGAGGTGCACGCTTCTGAATCAGGTATCGTTCGATCGGCGTGCGACTTCTGGCACATGTCAAACCAAACAAGTCCCGGTTACACTACATCATGTGTACCTCGTGTAGCTGAGGCGAGCTAGAGAGCGCCCCGTCTAATGACACCAACGTCCTTGCCATTCATAAAAACGCCTCGGGCAGTGGACCCCTGCCACAAAAGAACAATGAATGACTTTCTGTTTGGGGACATCGATGACAGGCACTCAATGAATTTGAAAAAGTAGAAAATGTATGCTGCGCAACATTCACATCATCAGGTTCTGCTATCGGGAAGGCAGACTGCTCAGTTGAAGAACGACCACCGCCACTAGCGGTCCGACTTCGCGTGAGTTGTAGTCCACGAAAAAAGCTAGGAAAATGTTTTAGACACGGTAGTGCCACGACGAAAATGCGAGTGGCGGTGCAGCCCCTTCATATATGACACGGGTATGCTAGCAAATTAATAACGAAAGATTTCAAGTGAGACTTACCGTGAAGTAATAACAAAGCGCCGCGGTAAAGTCTTACCGTGACACTTGAAGTTCAACCCTCAGGGCACGGTGACCATGATGTACAGCTCGAAGCAAAATTAACTGGAACGCCGCTTCGACCGGCGGTGCCAGAGCTCTGGGCGGTGCTAGGCGGTGCGGGAAAGGAGCCACCCTAGCGGCGCTTAGGATAAATAATGGGAAAGAGTGTTCCGACTGTCCCACTTGCGCTGCGGGGGTGTCCGCTTTGCCATGATATGTTGACTCGACATTACCACATCACCGTCCGCTGTGGTTATCACCTTGACGCTTGTTTGGGTTTGCGACGATAAACAGATGCCGCTTGCGTCACCTCGTCGTCAGGGCCGTTTATAGAGAGAGTTTGGCCACTCTCTGGTCTTTTGCCGCCTTGTGGGTGGAGCCTATTTTGACGTCAGAGTCGTCGTTGCGCCGCCCAAAAAGCCTTTATCCAAGCGTAATCCGTACAGAATCCGCTTATCAACCATCTGGGGCGCGCCATTTTGATGCTGTCGACAGGTGCTTTGTCGCGCTCAATGTAGTCTACAGATATCGCCGGCTTATGACCCACAGCCTCCTGTGATATAGGAGCCTTTGTTACAAAACTGAAAGAGTTCAAGGACGAAGGGTTTTCGAAGGGCGAAGTACACACGTGTCTTCCCTCCTTGCATCGTAAACAAGGTTAAGCACCAAAATGGCGTCGGCGGCCGGCTGACGACGAAGCAATAATAGAGCTCGGCGGGGGAGGCCGCTCAGATGTGACGTCTCATGACGCGTTGGGCATGATGAGTTGGGCTCCTCCCAATGGCCAAACCCTTTTTATAAATGGTTCTGCCCGTCGTATGAATGTGTGCGTGAGTGGGAAAACATGTAAGAGTGAAAGTGGAATGAGTGAGTGAGTGGATGTGTTTATCCCTTCAAATGACGCACCCTTGGAAGTCGTTGGGGAGGTGTGTCAGTTTGGCTCGATTGGTAGAGCCCTGGACCGGCAATCCAGCAGATGCGGGTCTGAGTCCTACAGCTGGCTAACATTTTCAGTGACTTCCTCGATGATGATGATGATTGAAAGAAAAAAAATGGGAATTCCTTTCATTATTCTGAGGCACTTGAGGCTCGTATGTTGTTTCTTCTGTGTTCCAGCCTCAGAACTTCAATTTTCATGTAAGGGTGTATACTGGCCGATATCGCACGGATACCGAACCCGAACCGTTATGTTTGCCGGTACCGAACCCGAACCGAAATTTTCTTTACACTTTTGAACCCGAACCGGAAAAAATAATAGCGGTAACCGGTTCGCAACGAAACGGTTCGGATATAAAAGAAATCAGCATAAGGGTTCAAGTGCCTCTCAATCCCCGAACGAGGGCACGTTGGTCTCGATATCATGGATTTTGCAAATTTTCACCTAGCAGTCAAACGAGGTCGTATAGTAAGTATACTTTCAGCAGTGCCGTAGCCAGACCTCGAAGGTAGGGGGGCTCGATACGAAAACTCGCACCACTCCCCCTCGCTGATCCTGTGTGCGGCAACACACACACACTTGTGCAGACTGCAAAGTGCGGATGAAAAAAAGGAACGAAAATGGTTGATTTGGACGTTCACAATACGATTACACGTACAGGCCGTCATGACCAATGAGGTGGTGTCACGAGGTTGGACGTATTTTGAAAAGCTCATACTTTGAAAACCATTCAGGAGTGCTGCTTAGACAGACGTCATGAACTGCAAGAACTTTCGCGTTCTGGTCCCCCCCTGGTCCCCCCATATATTATGTTCTCGGATTTGTACGATTTGCGTCGGTCGGTCCGTGGCAGGTAGAGGGGCTCTAGCCCCCTCTAGCCCCCCCGTGGCTACGCCACTGACTTTCAGCGTCTTTTTTAACACGTTGAAGCGCAGTTGCCCTCGTGAGCGTCGCGGCTAGTGCCCCACGCATGTGCTGCAGCCCTGCGGCGTCTGCTCTTCAGAGAGGAGGCGCTACGCGGACGCTTGTCATAGGATCCCTGCATGCGCAAACACTGGGTTTCCAAGAAAACGTCGCGACCGTCCTCTGCGAGCAACCGCTGTATTTTCTGAAAGGCGAGTGGCCTGCCATCGTCCACCGAATGAAGCAGGAATGGAGTAGGCCAGTTGGTTAGCTCTGTAGGCCTCCGGGACTAACGAGGCGGCGCCACCGTTTTCGTCCCCTAGCGGGACGTCGCTGCAGCTCTCGATAGAATCCTAGCAGACGCGCCAAGCACGTTTCGCCCGGGAAGTATGGATGTCATCGTGAGACGCGCGGGCTTCAAAGAAATAAACAGCGAAGGTTTCTTTAGAACAAGTACCATCAACAGAGGAAGTGCCTTGGCTGATGCACGTCATGTGTATGCCGTGGAGGAGCAGTTGTGGGGCAGCAGTTCGGACATCGTGGCGAAATGCACAGCGGAAATGAAACTAAACTGCTCATACGACATCCAAATACAGGTAACATTGAACGAAAATGTTTTGATCGGACACCTTTTGTTGCCATCTGTCAGGGATCGTTTGTCGCGAACGTCATGAATGGCATCACAGCTTTCAGGCTCCCGGCAAATCAAGCAAGCAACATGTACCTGTAAAGCTGGACTCGATGGGCGTTGCAAGCAAGTAGCGGCGGTGGATTTGCACATGAATAGAGGTGACAGTGCCGCCTGCACCAGCTTACCACAGCGTTGGGGGAAGCCTGCTAAGAACCCGCTGAAAAAATCTGCGACGATCGACGAGCTTTTTCCAGGTAACTCGACCAGCGCATGTCGTCGCGATGGTTGCGATTTGTATGTCACGGATTCTTGTTCAAGCGAGTAAGATTAATGGCAGCCTTGCAAATGTGTGAGCCCTTGCATCCAAGGATTACAATGTCACAACAGTACAGCTTATGGTTTGTTTACGCCACGCCAGGTTCTGAAACATATCCAACTGAGCGGGAACTTGAACCGGCTCTTCAGGAAGCTGTATTCGAACAATTTCCAGACATCAAGTGCGCCATCCGCGACCTTTTGGAAGCTGACGCAAAGCACGAAGTACTGTGCTTGATGAGCTTTTGGTCACAGAAAGTTGGGCAAGATGCAACAAGGTCCCTGTTACACAAGATTTGTGAGCGGGAAAGGGGGCACACTCTATGTGACAACTATATGTGCTCCGATTTTCACATGAACTATTTTAGTGAAAATATTGCAAAAGACAGTTCAGACCTGATTGAAATTTGCTGCCAGACTGTACAACAGCACCTGTCACAGAAATGGCACAGTGAAAAGGCCACTTAGAATTTCAAGCACACAAGCTCATGTCATATAAACCTCTACCCGAGAAACGTCATCATGACGTTGGTAGACACACCGAAACCAAAACAGATCGGAAGGGGAGAACTGGGTTCCACGAACGGGCACTTGTTCGCTGCCTCCCATTGAAAGAAAAGTAGGACCGAAGGTCGCGTCCTTTTCAGAGACCATCGTAATCCCCTCAAGGCCGTGGCTTTCGGGCGCGACCTTGTTCGCCACTAGCTTTGAACGTAGTTCAACTCTACCAAACTCGTGGCGCTGTCGGACATTATGACGTCATTTGTTTACAAACAGGTAGAGGTCTATTGAGAAGAAGAGCTCGAAATGAGACTGAAATATTAGAAAGGCTAAAGAAAAAGTCGCTCATGCGGCGCCGCTTTAGCAGACGGCGCCGTAATAGCAGACGACGAAACCTGCGCTTCACTCTCATGCAACGTCGCGCATGACGTCGCCGTTGTCAGGGAAATTTGAACCTGCAGAAGGAACTTGGGTTGAGTCATGTCCTTTGCTCTCGAAATGGGGACACTCAAACATGTATCTCTGCGAGCGGAGAATGTAGTCCGTGCATTGACTGTGGGGTCTCCGATAATGTGGTGCATAATCAGATACGTCGAAGCTAAGTCTTGTGTTTTCTTGCCGCGAGTATTTCATGCGGCGACTTCAGATTTGTGATTGTGGGTGAGGTTGTCCTGCGACATTTGACTTGTCTCTGAGGATTAACATAGTTGTTCTAAACCACCATGTGGTACACTTTTTAGATGTGCGTTTTTCGCCTGAGAACTGAAAGAAAATGTACGAGAGTTGCCGCTGTCCCCAGCCACTTCTGAAAGCCGTCTGCTCACGCCGGTGCACTAGCGCGCGCAAAAGCAGACGATTTCTGTATCCTATGACGAACTTTCCCACCTTGCGACGTAGCTGTTCTTATTGTTGCCAACACAGATCGCGGCATGCTCTGCAATCTTTATCAATATAATTCGATTATTTAATAACCGTGATGTGCATTGTCGGGTAAATTTGCAGTATTCCAATTTCAACAAAGGGCAATCGAACGGTACACTTTATGGGAGGGGCAGGGGGTACGAGACCGTCCCTTTAAGCAAGCGCCCAACGTTTCCCTTTATACGTGAGCAGTAAAAATTAAACAAGTCAGAAACATGAGAAGTAGAGGAGCATACGCAGAACGGTGTGTTTCCTGAACGGTGCCTGTATGATTGGTGGTGGTTTGAAAAATAAATGTAGTCGTGCTTCCTGGTAGTGCAATTGTGTCGTGACACATTGCCTTTGTGTTGTGGATTAACTGGTACACTGCTGTGACCTCGGATAGAGCAAAGCTGGGAGACTCATTTTCGGCATGTTTCAGTACGGTTTCAGATCGATTCGCAACAACACCAACAAATACCGTCGTCTATGTAAAATGATATCCATCTTATTTCGCTTTCTTGAGTGTATCTTGCTGGCAGTGTGCGTGTGAAAAAATCGATTGTGGGAAAAGAGAGTAGCACGACTACACCACTTCATCAGCGTGGACGCTAGTTGCATGTGCTCATCGATTTCTCCTTTCTCTCGCTAAAGGAGCACCTGGCCACTAAAAACGTCAATGCAGACAACAGCAGTAATAAGCTATTAGCCGCGCATTTTCTGATAAAAGCGGTTTTATGTGAGATATAAAACGGAAGCGTTCAACCGGTTCGATTTTTGGCGCTGCCGATCCGGAACGAAATCCAAGCAACGCGAACCCGAACCCGTATTTTTTTGCGGTTCAACACCCTGGATACAATGCCGTTATCTCATTGATACATTTTCAGCATTGTGATAAAAGAAATGAAGATGTCGTGTCAAATTTATTGTATTTGCTGTCCATCTTCATGTGTTTCCATGAGAACAACAGCATCGCATCCGTGCGATGTCGGCCAGCATACACCTTTACATAATCGCCGCAAACCCAAACATACGACGCGGTAATAACCACAGTTGTGGGCAATGCCGAGTCAACAGCTCATAGCAAGGCGGACATCCCCGCAGCACACGTGGGGCAGTCGAAACACTCTTTGCCTATATTTCTCCTAAACGCCGCTAGGGTGGCTCTCTTCCCGCCCCGCCGGTCGGAGTGTCGTTCCAGTTAACTCTGCCTCGAGCTGTACCTCAAAGCACCACCGAAACAATGCCTTACGGTTACACGCAAGGGAATGCAACGGGCGCACGCAAGTTGAAACATGCAAGTCGCTCGCCTCGCTGCTCCGATTTGTGCAGCCATGCACAGTTGGCGCTCGTCGACTCCAGATGCGCTTCCCTCCCGGGCAAGTCCTGACACGTGTCGCGCGTTCCGTAGTCCTGTTAAAGGAGCAGTCTAAGACCGAGAAAAAAAAATTAGTTTTTGATCGTGATGGAATGTCCGATCACTAAATAAAGTTTTCACGCAAGAAATATAAGCGTAGCAGAAAAATATCGCGCGCAGCAGTCGATTGATTCTCACGAGTGCGGAGAGCTCTCTCCTACTCTTGTGGAAGACACGTGAGAAATGACGGGCACCTCCGTCACGACGTGACGTTCTACGTTGCGTCCACTCCTAGGGCTCGCAGGTGACCTCGGCTGCGATCTGACACCAGCAACTGTCAAGGTGACGGCGGGCGCCTTCCGCGCGCGTTGTTCTGCCAAGAGGCGCATGCGCATCAGAAACGGTTCTGTTTTTTTTTTCTTTTTTTACAGAACATGGCGTTGGGACATTGGTCGTCTGATCAGTCTGCCGCCAGTGAACTTTCTTTGATTCTTTTCGGTTGCACGGCAAAGACACCCAGTGCAACAAAATCGGGAACTCGCGTGTGGATTGAGGTCAGCACTCCTCCAAAAGGGAATGGGGACGTTCAGGTGCAGTGCGAGTAGAAGTTGCGATCGTTGAACTAGTTCAATAAGTTGCAAACAGAAAGAACGCACTTTGTTTGTCTTGTTTTCCAGGAACGAATACGAGGTGAGCCACGTTATATTGCATCGCTTCGCGAACAGCACGAACCGCCACCCTGCGTATCGCCTCATGTGAGACGCTGGCACTTTTCGTTAGTTGGAGACGTATATAATAAACAAAAACAATGACTATAGGACACACAATCGCGTTACCATTACGAGCGTAATGTTTTATTGTTCGTTTTCACCTCTGTTTTATGCCTCAAACAAACAGAACATACTGAACCGCTGTCAACAAGGAGCATGCCGTGCCCGAAGCAGACGAATTTTCCGTAGCGAATGAGAGCACTTTTAACGTTTGACGTCACAGTCTATGGGGAGTGGCTTGTGGCTCGAGCGCGCGAGCCTCCCGCCACGGGAGCGATTTTATAAATCGAATTGCGTTGTAACTAAACATTGTTCAGCCAAGATATTTTACGAGAATGATTTTTACACACTGCTTGACAAATTAAAAACGGTTTTCAGCCATTCAAATTTCCTTTCCATGCTCCTTTAAGGCTGAACCGCATGGCACGAAAAACTGTCCGAAAACTGTCCGAACCGAAATCGGGACCGAACTTTTTTTCTGTGCATCACCGCATGCTACCGAAATGCACACTGTAAAAAAACTACCGTAAAATTTACGTATATCTTAATGGCAGCTATGTTGCCGGACTTTTCCCGTTAAAATGACGGCCACTTCAGGAGAAGTACTGCCGTTAAATTTACTGCAATATTCATGTAACCAGAATGCTGGTTTTTCCCCGTGAAAATTACGGTGTATTACAAAAAATGTAGCCGTAAAATTTACAGGGATTTTAATGTCAGCTATGTTGCCGGCTCTTTCCCGTAATTTTCACGACCACCTGAGAGAGTCGGCTTTTGGTTGAAGTGTGGAGTGCATTGATTCCCACAAATGTGGGAACAGCACCATAGGATGTGTAATTGTGTGTGTCTTCCTTTAATGGAATTGCAAGTCATGCAGCAATGTATGACACAACTCATAGAGTAGAGGATCGAGCATTTATTGTACATAGAGAGAAAGGGTGGAAAAATCTGTGAAGTGTGGTTGAATCTGCAGCGATCAAAACAACATCTTAGACTTGCAAATTACATTAAGTGTATCTGGTTACCAAGTAAAACGTTCCCTTACACTTCTGCTGTTTTCGAAACAATCCCCAGAACTTCGTAGGTTGTGGCTCGGTTCATCAGCTTGCTGCCCTTGCAGGGCTGATACATGGTATACTCCTGTAAGAAAGAAAATGCAGGATATGTAGTACGGCAGCCGCTACCATTGGAATACAGCTCCACATGCACACACCACTGCACCTTACACATTCAGTATGGTGTCACTACAGGTTTTTCCGTCGATTTTAGTCCAAGTGCCATCTCAAATAATCCCAGCGCCATACAATTTAATCCGGGCGCCATCTGAAAAAATCCAGATGCTATTCAATTTAATCCGGGTGTCATCAGAATTAATCCATGGTGTTTTTAAGCACTATAACCGTGTGTTCACACGAGGGACATCTTCGTAGAGTATTTTAGGGGACGAAAAAGTAAAAAAAAACTGCTGATGGGACTGAAGTTTTGCCGTGTCTTATGTGGAACATACGCACGACGCTGAGATATTGGGAGTTGGAGCGGAAGTATAGCAAACGATGGCACTGGTGCTGTCGTCTGCTACAGAATATCTTCTGGCTGAACTGTTGGATATTCCGCGCAGTTAGCAGAACGCGAAAAGGCATGATTCTCACAGCAGACGACACCAGTGTTCCTGTCCTCTGCAAAGGAATATCTTGTGACTCTGCCGCAGGATATTCTCTGCGGTTTGAAGAGATACGTCGAAAAGGGAAAAAAAAGAGAAACACTGCCAAGGAGCCCGCGAAGAGGGAATCACACACGTATCATGAAAAACGGTTAGGAGCAACTAAGATTTATTTGACCAAGAACTTTCGTGCAAGAGACTGCACTTCTTCAGGTTACACAACCTGAAGAAGTGCAGTCTCTTGCACGAAAGTTCTTGTTCAAATAAATCTTAGTTGCTCCTAACCGCTTTTCGTGTTACGGTTTGAAGAGCACGGAAACACATCCCGCAGCTTAGTCACAAGATATTCTGTAGCAGACGACAGGACCAATGGTGTCATCTGCTATGTGAGTCATGCCTTTTCGTGCTCTTCTAACCATGTGGAATATCCTGCAGCTCAGTCAGAAGATATTCTGTAGCAGACGACATGACCAATGGTGTCTTCTGCTATGCTTCCGCTTTAACGTTCAATATCTCAGCGCCGTGCGAATGCTCAACATAAGACGCAGCAGAATTTAAGTCCCATCAGCAGCATTTTACCTTGCACTACATGTCTGTAGAATATTCTGCGGGGATGTCCCTCGTGTGAGTACACGGTGCTTAAAAACACCATGGATTAATTCAGACGGCGCCTGGATTAAACTCAATAGCATCTGGATTTTTTCAGATGACACCCAGATTAAATTGAATGGAGCTCGGATTATTTCAGGTGGCACCTGACTAATTCAGATGGCAGTTAGACTAAAATGGACGGAAAAACTGTAGTAGAGACACCATAGTTTTGGCGCTCTATGGCCTTTGTGCCATTAAACGCATAATCTCTCTCTCTCTCACACCTTTATGGTGCTGGCTGAGTACTTTCCAATGCAGGTGAAGAAATATCTCAAGGTCTTATACTGGTCATAAAGACCTTAAATCACTCATATTTGGGTAGTACATATATTGGTTTAAATCTTGTTAGATATTGATGATTTTGTGTGGAGTGACTGTATGAAGACGTAATGCTGTTAGAGTGTTTGCCATTACAGATGTGGTCTAAAATTGTTGTAAAGAAGAAAATGTTCTGTTGCAAAATAACCATGCTTGAGTCACAAATGTCACTGAGATTATTCCACGAAATACATGCCAAGCAATTCAACAGGTAGTTCCAATCACAAGTTATGTGTTAAATGAAAGAATCAGCAACACCATTGGTGAAGCAAGTATATTTTTACTTTTAATGACTAGTGCCACGGGTGATGTATGCAGGAATGAGATGGTTAGTTTATAGCAAATCACTGCACAAATATCACCATGCAGCAGAGCAGTGTTCTTTTCATAAAATATGTACCACATAAATTCGCTGCACCCTAATGTCCTTCATACTGCCACATGCACGTCCCGCACCTGTACTACTCATCACCGAAAAAAAAGGGAGAGAGAGCACACAATTTCGATGTTGAATCAAACACTGATTACTTTGTTCCGCGCACAAATCATGATTGGAACCAGGAGGAGGGAGGAGGAGGGTCGTTGGGAGGAACCCGAGAGGTCTGCCTGCCTGATTAGGCGGCATGTTTCTCGGGAAGGGAAAGGTGGTGGAGAGGAGGAGAGGAAAGGGTGAAGTGGAAGACCGAGCGGAATCCGCTTGGGGGGAGGATAGCTGCGTCCATGGGCCGACTTCAGTGGAACTGTGCCGGCATACGCCTATTACACATCTGAGGGAAACCCAGGAAAAACCCCAGACGGCACAGCCGGCCCGCGGATTCGAACCGCGGACCTCCCAGTCTCCAAGCGCACGCGTTACCGCTGCGCCACCGGAGCTGGTATGATTGGAACCACCTCCCCATTTGCCTCGCATTGATTTTGCCCACAAATCATTATAAAACAGCACACTGCAATTACGTCACACCAGTATAACATTTTGTGACCAAAGCGGACTTCCTTTACTACTGTAATGCTTCTTGCATTGTAGAGGAATAAATACTATGAGCAGAGCACAGCATCGCGGTGTACCAGCCTTACAGAGGGTACTACACTTTCTTACTGCTCGGGGGAAACAGAAGCTCTCAATATATATTAAGATACGCAGCTACATGTACTAGCCAGCGACCAGTAGCTTTACTCAACGACTTTGTTTCCGACAAAACATAAGCAGAGGGACACCGAACATTATCCACCCTGCTATGCACTTATTGCCTCAAATACTAAGTGGGTAAAAAAACGCGATTTCAATCGCAAAGGAATGCTAATGTTCAAGGGTGGACAAGCAGCATGCCAACCCAACAATACCCTAATTTCATGTGGAGTTATAAGGGACACCAGCTCCTTATGTTCTACCTTTCGAGACATACGTGTGACATTTAAGTTATGAACACTACAAGCATGTGTTACAGTCACCAACGAACGGCGGTACAAACGGCTAAATAAAATAAGCCGGAATAATATCAGTTTCTAGTTGAAAAGTGCTGTTGTAGAGTGAAGGATTGAAAAGATAAGGTGATGCAAGACCGATTGATGATAAAAACTGAAATACTCACTCTGTGTCACGAGAAACCATGCAAAAGAGATGCCCTTCCTGGGTCTTCTTTCAGCAAGTGATCCAAGGCCAAGCGTGTCTTGGATTTCCACACGACTTGGCCAGGAAGGATGGTGTGCCCAGAAGTGACCACCGTGCTGGAGCAGATTGGAACCGAACAAATTAGGCAGGCGTCAAGAACACGTAAAACATGTTCAACAATAACGACATCGTACAAGTAACACCACATCGACAAGTACATACGCATATGAAGCACATCATATGTCCTACACGCATGTTCTTAGATCTTTTCACCTAGGATACAAAATTTACAGCAGAACTATTTAGCATTCAGGGTCTTGAAGCACTGAAGTGGGACAAAGAAGTAAATCTAACACATCAGCACGATATCTTACCTCCAGGTTACATCAGTGGGCATATGCGCACGGAGCTTGCTCAATTTCTTATAGCCGGCAGCGGATTCAAGTAACGGTGCCTGGAAATAGTACACAGGATCATTTTCCTTTTCGCGTGCAATAAGCCGAAAGTACGCGTCTTGTGGGAGTACAGTACGTTTATTTTTGCTCCGCCAGCGGAATTTGAACTTCTAATCTGCTCCGTGAGGCGCCCCCGTTGTGCCTAGTAAGGAAGACGCAATCATGCCATAATTGAACGTGCGCTGCGGATACACCTTTCGGCAATGCGAAATATGATCAGAGCGCAATGTGAGGTGAGTGTTGCGACACAATAACACTTTATACATACCTGAAACCCGCTGCATTTGGACACATGTAACTTGCATCGACTTCCCCGTCGCCATTTGCAAACGCCGTCGTCAATTTGAAAATGACGTTGGCGATGACGATGTGTGCGCCCTTCGCCATCGTTGACTCTGCAAATGCCGCCGACGCGGCTACACTGCTGCCGGCAACATTGCGCGCTGCAGCCCTGTTCTGTTTCTTTTTGGCACGAATTTTTCTGTCCGTTTATTTAATCTCTCTGTTTATTAGAAATCCGTCGTGCTGTTCCCAGCGTAAGTAGCCTTTGTAGTGAAGAAGCTGGCAGTGTAGGCTGGGCCCTACTGTCGTTGCGTTTCTGTCGCTAGTACACGCTGCACAGGTGTACTTTGTCATATTAAATATCCTGAACAGTAAACGCTCCCGTCTGCTCGTGTCTGTTTTTCGTGTGATCTTGTCTTTCGAGCACACATTATGCTAAACAATGATATCCACTGTTTGTAAGACATCCCGAGGTGTGAACGTACAGCAGCAGATATGAAAGTTATTAAAGTATGAAATTGGCATCTAATGAAATACAATGCATAGCAACGCTATGGCACCATATGCATGTATACATGTACTGCAATCAACCATTTATTAACATTCACTGTTTCCAGCAAGCGTAGCACAATTTCAGATACTGGAAAGCAATGTGACAGTATGGAGGACTACCGTAAAATATACAGCTATTTGACCGTAATCAGGATTACGGACACACTACCGTCTTATTTACGATGATAACGTCATAATTACGGCATATTTCAGTGGTGCCGTGTTAATTACACTTCTTTGACCGTATTTCCAATTACGGTAGCATACCTGTTCTTTTTACGGCAAAGACTGGATTTTGACCTTAAAATTTACGGCAATTTTTTACAGTGCACCCGGAATTTTGGCCGAAGACTTCTGACCATGGGGGACATCGTGTTTCAACCATCTAGCTCAATGAGATAATCCCTGTATTCATAGGGGTAGAAGTCGCACACACGGCAACAGTCGACCCGATTGCTACGTCATCGTTGCTATGGTTCTCCTTCCGGCTGAATAGCCATTGGATGCTTATACTTTTTCGGTTGGCGTCACTTCCCATTTCGGAGGAGAAATCTGGCTTGGCCAGATCGGGCCGAATCCGGCCCGAAATTCTGTTCTCCGAAAAAAGTTCGGTTCCGAATTCGGTTCGGAAAGAATTCGGACGCTTTTCGGGCCATGCGGTTCACGCTTTAGCGGTGCTTTGGGTTGTACTGTGTGTATGTCATTCCGCACAAGACGGGGTCATGGTAAAGGGGCAAAACAGGGGGGGGGGGTAACTAATGCTAACGCATTTCTGTCGCATGAATTCCATAGATCGCCCTAAAATTTTCATTTCTTTCTGGTCGTTGACGCTATGCGAGCAAGAGTGCATGCAGTGACATGAAGGAAGGCGGAAAGAGGCGGTCCCTTTGGAGACGGAATACGACATGCAGTGGAGATTTGTTTTTAAAAAATAATAGTTTTTTTCGTGTTAAACTGGGTTGCTGTTTGCTTTCGGGACGTGCGCTTTCCTTTTTGTAGTGCCATTGTGTGATAGAGAGCGTCGAGTTTGGGTGCCTGACCATCAGGGTGGGTGGTAGCTTGGCCCCTCCAGAAACTTTTCGCGAGTCGGCGCCTATGTAATGTGATATGCAGTTTTGGAAGTTTAGCAGGACCGTCGAAGAAGTAGAACTATTGAAAAATATTACTTTGGGTAAAATTACTCGAGAGCAACCGTGCGATATACTTACGGTTCGCACTTTTCGGTGTTTTCATTTGGCAAAAATTGGGAGGTGCCCACCAGAGCCCTCAATTTCTGTAACGTTTTGAGGTTTTTTAGATGTTGTCCGAAAGGTATATCTCCCACAAAGTCAAAATTGTCGAGAAATTGAAACGACAAGCACCTCCTGACCATTGCCAGATGAAAACACTGGAAAGTCGGAAGCCTATAGCTATACCGTAAAACTGCAGCTCGCGACTTCTGGAGTTCTCGTTAAGAAAAAAAAAAAAGAATTCAAAATTGCTCATCTGCCTATTCTTTTCCTGGGGTGCTCCAGTCTTTCATGTGTTTGACTCAATTCAAGGATGTGCAGTGCTCGCAACTTCCAACCAATCTCCCGTTGCCGTGACCTCGACTGGTGGCGAACATCGGAATCAGTACCGGGACTGACCCACGTTCTTTCGATGGGTGGCAGGTTGTTGACATGTCGCTTGTTTTCAATACGTGTGGAAACAGACTCGACGAAAAACAAAATCTGAGAGCAATCTTCTGGACGACATTACAACGTGTCTGTTTTGCCCCTTACCCTTTTCTTCAGCTGGCCATGTCCGGTGCAGCGTCCAGCCTGGGAGCCGCGAACAGCCCCATATGTCATTCCCCTTTCTTCTTTTTTTTCTTAATAAACAGATCCCCTACTCCACCATCTTCTTTTTACGTCTGTGTGTGCGCCGCAATGTCGTGTAAAAAGCCGAGCCTAGATGTTCTGGACTTCACAGATTATCGTTATACCTCACATCAAACAGCGATTTATCGCAAACTTGTGCAATAATCTTAAAGATATTAGTGGAAAACAGACACGTTGCAGTGTCGCCCCGAAGATAGCCCCAGATATTTTTTGTCGAGTTTGTTTCTACAGGTGTTGACAACAAGCGAGAGCATGTCAACATATTGCTGCCCCTCGAAATAACATGGGTCAGACCCTGTACTGATTGCAATGTTCGCCGTCAGTCGAGCGCTTATCGGAGCCAGGTCACAGCAACGGGAGATTGCCTGGAAGTTGCCAGCTCTGTATGTACCAGAGTGAAGCTATATATAGACAGGTAGCGAAACTCCCATAGGGCCCTGCGTCTTCAGAATGACGCCATGATAGAGACCGTCAGCTCCGTCCATCCGTTGCGCGGACAACCGCGATTGTAAATAAATGACGTCAGAGATGACGTCAGGAGTATGAATAATAAGCAGTGCATAATTAGCCATGGCGCGTTTGCACTCGCGCACTTCGTTTACTTTGTATTCCTTTTCCCTCACCGAACCATACTAATCATCCAGGGCAACAATACCAGACGAGAACGGAGAAAAATAAATCGCATTAGGTTTAATGACACATATCAATTCGAAATACATAGTTATCACAGATTTTGACAACTCCAAACAGAAGGGTATCGCGACGACTACACAGGAATCAAGAAAGCTCTTAAGGTCCATTTCTCACCGAGAGCGAAATGTGCACGTAGTGATTAGCCGTTTGCATTTCTTCAATGAGTGGCCATAATGGGTCCGTTGCAAAAAACATGACATGTTTGCGCACAGCTGATTCCAGCCAGCGCTCACGCCATCATGGCAGGTCTCGCCATGACGAAAGCTTTCTTTCACGGGCCGGCAACAGGGGATGCATTGCATTCATCTATCCACACGTGTCAATCTTGTTCTACAGCTCTGAGATGTGAACGTCGCTTCCTGTTTAACCCAAAAAGTGTACGAACTCTGTATTACGATGGACGGACACACGGCACGGCTACGGGGATGCACGGATAAACAAGCCTACCAAGGTACATATAAATGGTAGCGCAGCTTGCATTGGCCACCACGTCTTCAAGGGCGGCCATGATAAAGACCGTCAGCGCCATCCATCCGTTGCGGGGCACACTACAAATTTCGTCATAATGACGTCACCTGGACGTCACGTGGTACGTCACCGTTACGTATAGCACGGGGCGTGCCAGGCGCTCGCGCAGCGCGTTCTTTCCACCGGGATGCCGAGCCGCAGAATGTCACAATCGCTGTTGATAGCAAATCCAAGAGCAAAAGCTCATGAGCAATTTGTGAACAGAGATGAATTAACACTAGCGACATGCGTGCAACAAAGGACACAGGAGACCAGGTGGGGGCTTGCTTTCTTTTATCACAGGTAAATTCGCCATGGTATTGTAAACAGTATAAATACAGTATAAACAGTATTATGTAGTCCGTCCAACTCCAGTATAAACACCCACGACAGAATAATGTGCAATAACCAGTGTGACAGCCTATGTAGTGAATAAGCACAAAAAGATAATGTACAAATTCCAGCAAACATAGATAGCGCCCAGGACTATTGCTGTCCCCATGCACATCTGGAGCTTTCCACATATCTCTCGTACCAAGAAGGCGGAAGTGAACATATTTGCACTTTTGGGTCACATTATATGATACTTGCATGCTGTGTGGTGCTATGTCTCCCAACAGTTTTTGGCATTCGTAATGAATGCTATGGAGGAATTCGAAAGCACAAGTCCATTAGCTCAGTTTAGAAGTCTGTGATACTTTATCTTGCAAAACAGCCAAAATACTATCAGCTTCCAGCAATGACAACCTTGTTCAGAGCATACACACTGTTCATGACTACTACTTTGATTACAACAGCATTTTTGTATTAAAGGCATGTCAAAGCATTGACAATGTTTTCTGCTTCTGCTATTTTGTGCACATTTTGCTACGTGGTGTAGGTTTTTTAAGCTGCACAAAGTGCTTAGCCCTGCACATAACTGCACGTACATACTGGCAGTTGTGCACACAACTATCGAACTCAGCACATGATCCAAAATATAAAATTACGTACTAGGGATCTATGTAGACAGGTATACACTAAATGCATATCAAAGAGAGGGCAAACTGCTGATGATCCAAAATAGAAAATCCATGCTAGGAATCTATATACAAGGGGAAGCAAACAACAACTTTATTATGGGATGACGGCTGGGGCTTCCACACGGATACACCTAATACGTATCAAAGAATAGCAAACTGCTGAAGATTCAAAATAGAAAATGTATGCTAGGTATCTATGAACACAGGTGCTGAACACAGGGCTTGCAACTGGTGCACTTTCTTGCGGAGGTTATCCAGCTTGCCTTTTGTTGGCTGTGCTGGAGCTGCTAGACTACTGGACGATGGGCAATCTTTGGGGGGATGCCAGCCACTTCCACCTGCAAATGGTGATCAAAAAGCATTCACAAGTCTGCGGACTTCATGGCGGTAGAGTATTCCTCACATACCTCCTAAGTGCTGAGGTGACGAGACTGCACGCAGTACACCAGACGACGTTCCTGGCAGAGGAGTGACAACTGCAGCTAGTGGGGAGACAACAGTGCTCTGTGTTGACAAGGCTGGTGCGTGTTGTGCGTAGCTATGGTCCTGATGAGACAGATCACGCTGTTGCTGACTTTCTTCAGTACCACACTCTGATGAAGCAGATGATGTCGTACAGTTAGCCAACCAAACAACTACGTTACTCAAGTATACCTTCAGCATGGCAAGGATGACTCATCTGGTGAAGGTGTATTGCTCCTGTGCTGTCGTCATCGCAGGCTACCACAGCTTGCACACGTTCCTCCGTTGAAGGCCCACTGCTTTCAAGTCTGCTCTGATTGGCGTAGGCACTACTTCCTCCTGTAAACCACCAGTAGCACTCACAATAATTGCCTCTAGAGTTACAACATTTTCATGTGATAACTTGAGCATACCGACTTGTATTATACTTACCAACGCCATGCAGTGTGCGCTTCAATGTAGGAACTGCATCCCACCGAAGCCTTCCTGTGCGCAAATAAGCAACTGGTGCGAAGTGCTGGGAGCACAGGACCTTAGAGCGAATGGAAATTAGACTCGTATCCGCCTCCAGGTTGCAAAACTCCAGCCACGCCTTGTACCTGCGAAGCAGTTTTATTGTTGAAGAATTATGCAAAGCTGTGCCACGAAAACATGCACTAGCTACAGCAGCCTGACCCTGTATGCCCTACATTCAGAGTTCAAAAAAAAAAAGAAAAAATCAGCATGCAAAGCAAGCCATCAACATGCTAGCATTGGGTACATGTAAGCACATGCAGCACAGCCCTTTGTGTCCCGTACATGCAAACCGCTGCAAAACTCCTCGTTGAAAGCAGCCCAGCAGCCACATGCTTAAATATTTACATGTTTACCACCTCACTGTGGAAGGATGACCTATCCAGGGAGTGTCCATACAGACTGAAAGCTGGAAAACAGGTGATACCATTGAAACGCTATTAATCTTATGTAACTTGCACTATGTTCACTTCACCGCTCTCAATAAAACTCGGGGGGAGAGGTACGCATTTTACTTCAGCAAACACTGCACGTCCTCAACCAAGTGACTCAGCTCCGTTCTCGGCCGTAGACCTACTTATAATATATAGGAACTCACCTCAAGGGGTCCCGAGGAAGACGGTGGAAACTTATACCGCCCATAGTGTCATCGGCGTCACAGTTTCCTTTCTCCTTCAGGAGGCACCGCTTATGTAGCGCCTCGACATGGTGCGTCTCCCGGTAGAGCCTGCAGGAACAGGTTTACCGGCGTTCTGTTGTGTTTTACCATTGTTCGTGTGTGCCTGCCTTACCTTAGTTCTCCGAGAAGTGTCCCCTGTTTGACTTGGTGGTTTGAAATTGAAAAGACGACGATGAAGAAGAAAACGGCTATAAACAATCACAAAGCGCGCAGTCAACGTACGGCAAGCTCGTAGCTAACAACATGCTGAGGGACAGGAACCGGAAGCGTACTCGGCTCTGTCTATAATCTTACGTATTACTGGCAGACCGGGCGAATTGCTATATTAAAAATATGCATATTGGATTAATACACACATTATTCGCGCCTCCGATCAAATTATTTTTGTTTACGTTCGTAGTTTGCCCCTCAACAACCACGCTCGCATGTGTATCATGAAGGGCGCAGTGTTGCTAACACAGATTTGGTATTTTTTCTCGCCTTCGCTACCATTTATATGTACCTTGAGCCTACTGTTACACATGCGCAGGAGGCAGGATAAGGAAACATACTCGGCTGGCAGATGATTTCGTACATGTGTACGAGGGGGGCAACAGATAATTTTGCCTATATTGAAATTATGAATAAACTATTAGTACACACAAAAACCATGCGCACGTCGTAATTATTTTTTGTTTACGATTGTACCTGTGCTACAAATACCCAGGATCGCTCGCGTCATGGAGATGACAGTGTTGACGGGTCAGATTTGTTTTTTTTTTTTCGCCTTCGCTACCTGGCTAAATCTACCTTGCCAGAGTTTACTTTGCAGAACGGGATTATCACCCCATGGTTCCACCAGATAGATGGTGGTTAAAGGAAGGTTTGGATGGTTTCATAGAAAATGTTTCCCCACATGCACAAATGCTGAACGCTTGGGGTTAAAGTAACGAAATAGCTCAGACGTTTTGTACATATCACTACCGTCGTTTCCAAACCATGTTTTTGTTGAGTCACCCCGTTTTAATGCTAAACATAGCTTAAAATGCTCACGCTAATTCAGAATTCACGTACAATTAGATAGCCAGCATTTTGTAACATACGTAATATATCAGTACAGTCTCATTTCTTCACTGAACAGTGCCAAAACAAGGCTGGCTTTTTATTTTCTATCAAATTAGTATTGAAATATGTATTGTGTTGTAATTAGAAGGCCCTGTCTCATTTTCAGGATTGCGAAGCGGGCCTTAAATTTGCATATGAGGCAGAAGCTCGAAGCTTTCATGCTTCTGTTGAGGAAAAACTGGAGTCAAGACGACGGAAACGAGAAGGTAAGTCCTTGACCCTGAGGGCCAGTTGTCACTTACCGACGCGACGCGACTTGTCCCGACGCGACGTCGTGAACGGGCGGCGGAAGTAGAGGTGCATTTCCGCCGCCCCGTCAGCGCGCACGATTTTCAGGAGGAGGAGGAGGAGGAGTGTCGTTGGGAGGAACCCGAGAGGTCTGCCTGCCTGATTAGGCGGCATGTTTCTCGGGAAGGGAAAGATGGTGGAGAGGAGGAAAGGGTGAAGTGGAAGACCGAGCGGAATCCGCTCGGGGGGAGGATAGCTGCGTCCATGGGCCGACTTCAGGGGAACTGTGCCGGCATACGCCTATTACACATCTGAGGGAAACCCAGGAAAAACCCCAAACGGCACAGCCGGGCCGCGGATTCGAACCGCGGACCTCCCAGTCTCCAAGCGCACGCGTTACCGCTGCGCCACCGGAGCTGGTGCGCACGATTTTCATGTTCCCACCACAGTGGCATTCCGTCGTCCAAAGCAGACGAAAACTCAGGAGGCGTGGCCGTTCTGTGTCACCTTATTGGTCGCCAGCTATCGTTCTCGGTAGCTCTCGCCGGCGTCGTGAAAGAAATCGGCATGGCAAATTTTTTGGCTCGACTTCTCTCCTCTCCCAACGCCGGATATGCGCGTCTATTTCCGCCGCCAGCTCACGACGTCGCGTCAGGCGTCGCCAAGTGAGAACTGACCCTGACAACGTAGTTGTTGCGTTGCTCAGTGAAATGTCAACAGAGATTAATGATATCATTGTACACTTATCAATTCCAGAATGGAAACCAAATCAGAGTACTGCGCCATCTTTAGTGCATAAGCATGACCCTCAGATTCCTTGCAGTAAGTACATTGATACATTGATTGTACAATGATATTTGTTTGCTTTCGGCATTTTGTGGTGCGATTCAGATTGCTTTTCTGTAATTTCAGGTGCAAATGGCATTTCCAGCCAGTATCTTTCTAAAAAGCGAAAGCACAGAAAGAAAAGAATGGAGCGAAGGGTTGCCAAGGATGACATTAGTTCACCCATGGACTTCAAGTGAGTATCGTACTTCTTTTTTCTTTTTTAATGACGTATTTTCTGCTTGTGAGCCACATGTGCAAGACCCAACTCTGTTTTCAGGCATGTTCAACACGTGGGATGGGATCCCACCAAAGGATTTGATGTGAGCATATCTAAAACACAATTTCACTTTTTATCGTATTACAATTCGCAATTCATTTTTCCAATGTAGCTCCACAATGTGGTCGACGTGGAGCTGAACAATTTCTTCAAACTAGCCAATGTTTCTGCGAAAGACCTTGAGGATGCCTCAACACGAAAGTTTATCTATGATTTCATAGAAAAGAACGGAGTCATCAAGGCCCTCAAGGACGCCTCAAATCCATGTGAGTAGGGAGTGTATGTTTAGTGAATGTCATTGCTTGTGTGCCACCCCATCCAGCCTCGTGTAAGAACTTTGTTGCTACACTTGCATTCACCCAGACCACCTTTAACAATATTGACAATGTGTCGTTCATGGGGGCAGCACATGTTTGTTTTATATCCTCATCTTCATCGACTGAGGTTGCGTTCCAATACCCCGGTTAGTCGACTGCCTAGCGGTCTAACCGGAAGTGCCGCCATGTTAAGTCTCGTTCCAAATCTCGCCAAGTCCGCTATTCAGTCGGCTACCGCCTAGTGCGCGTCGATGCAGTCTAGTTATACGCCTGACCATCTGACAGCCGGCATGGAGACGCGCGTTGACGGTACCAGCGTGCCCGCTGTTTCTGCTGGCTTTAAATGTAAAGTTACACATAGTGGTATGTTTTTTAAAACTGCGTAGAGAGTTGCAACACATGTTTAGTTGTGAAGGTGACAGTGTATGCACGATGTCCTACAAACTTAGCGCATTAGAGTCCTGCTGCGCTTGCGCCGTACGCATTTCTTGCGTGAGCAACGAGATGGCGCCACAGGCGCCTCGGCTAGGCAAGCCTGTTCCAATAGTGACAAGCAAAGGGGTCTACTCAGCTGCCTAGTCAGGCGGCTTCGCGGGCCCGAGGTATTGGAACGCACGCTGAGTGATGAACCGGCCGCGTGTCTCGTGACACTTGTTCTTGTTTCTTGTTTCGCACCTGTATACCCGTGTGTGAACATTACTGTCAGCCACGTCTTGCTTGGTCCTTTTTGTCGTTGAGATAGTTATGGGCCAGGAACGCTACGACGAGAAGACGAGAGAAATTAAAGCAAGACTATTGGTTGAAAAGAAGCGGAAACAACGGCGTGACGAAGAACAGGTGGCAGATCCTGATGGTTAAGCGAAGGCCGTTTAAGATGTACGGTCAGAGGAAAGACGACAATCAAAAAGCCTTGGAGAAAGGAAATCCTCCACGTTCATGCCGCAACCGCCGCACCGTATCAACGGTTAACAACGACACGGATTGCATCGGATAGGATTGACCTCCTCTTGCTGCTGTCGCTAGCGATGGCGATGCCGCCAGACAGCGATGCTCCCACTTTCACCAAGGTTGTCCAAGTGGTTTCAGTGTTCCATATGTCAGACCCCAAGTGGACCCGTTTAACCCACTCTAATTTTCAAAGGGGGACCCACTTACACCCAAGTGGGGCTACACTCCTCCGAGTGGAACTTGGACAAACCCACTTTATCACCAAAATGTAACCACATTGGACTAAAGTGGATCTTGTCAAGTGTCCGTAAAAAGCTGTCGGTGGTCTGGCTCCAGAGACAATATGGGTAGGAACAGAACCCAACATCGACTACCTCGGAGTCTATGGGTGCAAGGCTTGGGCTGTACATAGGAAGCAGCGAACAAGAACGAAGTTAGACCCGAAGGCAGTTGGGTGTGTACTTGTTGGTTACCCTGAAGGCCTTAAGGGGTACAAGCTCTGGGACTGGAGAAACGACAGATTCTTCGTGAGTCGGGATGTTGTCTTCGACGAAAACAGTTTTCCATCCAAAGCCAGAGCACATGCCAATGCGAAATCTACAGCAGCGACTCAAAACACAGCTACCGACAACGGAGTTGTATTTGTCAACCTTGAGGATGATGAAATAATAGCACCGCAAGCAGAATGCGAGGGGGAGGTAAATACGAGTACAAGTGCGACGAACCCTTGCGAGGTTCAAAATGAAGAAAATAATGAAGACACACCGCAAGCAAATTCAAACCATATTCCAAGACGCTCAGAGCGACTAGCATCCAAGCTGCGTGATGGGGTAACTTCGCCAATAATCCTGGCGGTTACCGTGGTACAGGGAGCTTCCCAATGAAGACTACTGAGGGATGCTCGCATGTTTTCTGTGGTGGGTAGTCCTCTTGGACTACCCAAATCCCAGAGCAAGAGGGTTAGCACGCCCCTCCCTCTCCTGTGCCACCATCATCTCTCCCCTCCCTCTTTCACCCTCCCCTCTTCTCCCTCCCCTGGGTGCACCGAGCCGCCACTTTAGAGCAGGCTGACCGCACCTTCCCCCTACATCACCCCCCCCCCCATCCAAGCTGCGACCGAACTACGGCTGCGTAGTCAAGTGCGGTGACTTTATCCCAAAAGCTACTACTGTCGAAGAAGCTCTGTCTATGCCTGATGACAGGAACTGACAGGACGCCGTCCAGGAGGAGCCTGATAACCTAAAGAGGAACGGTTCATGGGAAGTAGTTCCGAGGCCAGGGGATGGACGCGTCGTGAGGTGCAAGTGGGTATTTAAAAAAATATACAAGGAAAATGGAGATCTAGAAAGATGCAAGGCTCGACTTGTTGCTTGTGGATACTCCCAAGTTGACGGAGTAGATTTCTACGAAACTTTCTCCCCAGTTATAAAATTCAACTCGATTCGCATATTGCTTGCGTTAGCAGTCGAATGGGGATGGACTGTACACAAGGTTGATATAACCGCAGCTTACTTGAATGGTACCTTGAAGGAAACCATATACATGGAACAACCTGTCCCGTTCCATGAAGGAAAGAAGAACGACGTTTGTCTTCTGAAGAAGAGTTTACATGGACTGCGCCAGTCAGGAAGACAGTGGAATATTCGACTGGACAAAGTTTTAAAGCGTGAGGGGCTATCCAGATCAAAAGCAGATCTCAACATCGAAGAAGGCATTATTGTCGGAGTATATGTGGACGACATATTGATTCTGGCAAAGAATGACACGAAGTGCAAGGGCTTCAAGGAGAGCATGAGGAACATTTTTGAAGTGAAAGATCTTGGTGTGGCGAACTATATACTGTCAATGAGAATCCAACGTCACCAAGATGGAAGACTCACTCTTGACCAGACAGCCTACACCGAAGAGGTCGTAAATACCTTCGGGATGAAAGACGCAAACGGAGCTTCATCACCACTGGACCCAGGAATGAGGTTCCGGAAAATATCCAAAGAAAGGCGGACGACGAATGCACTTTCCCATAAATATCGCCAAGCAGTTGGAGGACTGTTGTACCTCGCTGGGGATTCAAGGTCAGACTTAGCATTCTCTGTGGCCTACATGAGTCAGTTCAACGAGAACCCAGCTGAAGAACACTGGAATGGCGTGAAACATATTCTGCGCGATTGCGGTCGCGACGAATCAAGTGACGTCAGAGCGAAACAAACACATTGAGCTCCGTCATTTTTTCCTACGTGCAAAGACTGAAGAAGGAAAATTGCGACTGGAGTATGTTAAGACGTCAGATAATCACGCTAACATCATGACGAAGGTCCTGAACGGAAAGAAAACTCTTCAGCTTTTCGAGCAGTTAGGTCTTCGTTAGTTCACAGAACACTGAGTGACGGCACATTGATGGGGAGTGTTAACAATATTGACAATATGTCGTTCATGGGGGGGCAGCACACGTTTGTTTTATATATTTAATCCTTATCAGCTGAGTGATGAACCAGCGGCGTGTCTCGTGACACTTGTTCTTGCTTCATTAAACCTGTGTGAACGTTACCGTCAGCCACGTATTGCTTGGACCTTTTTGTCGTTGAGGTTCTGCGTACAACCTAACAAAGCGCTTGGGAGAAGCAAAAGGTTTCTCGTTGGTTGCTTGATCAGGGGAGGCAAGGGAGCCGATGATGAAAGAAAATGAGAGGAAAGGACCACGTAAGGCTCAGCTTTTAACACAGTGTGGGACAGGCGTGTCCCCCCCCCTCCCCCCGCCCCTTGCACCGCCCCCTGGACTGCCTGGTGCTGGGAATGATTCGAGGTCTGCTCTCTTGGCCTTGAACACCAGATATTCTCTTTCTCTGGCTTCCTGCATTTCTCTGGGTCCATCGAGTTTGTCCCTTTCGGGGTGGTACTCGAGGATAGTGCTATTATGTTATTGTTATTTGACAGTGGCCTTTGTTGGGTGGACATCGTAAGTCATGTCTGGACAAGAATTTAATTGTGCCAGCATCGGCATCCAGAAGTCAACATTGGTTTTGTGATGAAGGACAAAATTCCTCTGCAATTCATCCTCTGTGGCACTCATAGGCGCCGACTGCGGGGGGGGGGCGCGGGGGCCCTTGCCCCGGGGGGGCGCCGCCTCCCCCGGGAAGTCCCGCTAAGAGACTGACACCAACCTTTGGAGCTCGGCGCGCCCGGGTCAAAAGAGCGAAGAGACACCAACCCCAAAAATGCATCTTGCAATTTGTAAAATATGTATCCGCCCACCATACTCATTATCACAGTAGAAGGTGAGACGAAGAAACACAGAGGATGACACAACACATAGCCTGAATTTCGCCCAAAGCAATCAGAGCAATGAAACGAAGCAGTCGGAAAGGTACCAGCAGCTGCCAGTGAGGTGTAACGGTAGAATCTTCGGAACGCATATCCGTTGGGAGCGGGTTCAACTCCCGCTGCTCCGTTTCATTGACCATATTCATAATATTGCGCGCATTTCAGGTCAAACACCGAGGATTCAATGCATTTTCTTCTTTTTGCAGTCAATTTTCAAAGGCGTAATGCCTTTTTTTTTCATCAATCATTTTTATTTTCCTTTCCTTTCCTTCTTTTTGTTTTCTTTTGCTTTCTTTTTTCTTTGCTTTTTTTTTGTCTTCCCAATTTCACTTTTTTTTTTGAATAATACACCGACATCCATCTGGCTTACCTTTCTTTTTTTCTTAATAAACATACCCCCCCCCCTTCCGCCAGAGTACTTATTTCGCGGTGCGCCCTTGCCCCCCCTGGGAAAATGAAAACTCTCCGCCTCTGGTGGCACTCCTTTGTTGTTCCTTCCATGTTCAGATTGCAAATGGTTATGGGAACTCCATATTTGTTCGTGTCCACTATCAACAACCACACATTTTTACGGGGATCTGTACAGGACAAAGCGGTCCTTCTGTATCGTCCGTGATGTTGCTCTTTGGCAAAAGCGATTGTCTGTCGCATGTCAAGTCTACTGGATTATTGGCCAGTAGTCTATGCACAATGAACCAAGACATTAACCACAGGACAAACTATACTATGCAAATAGATACATACATTTAACATTTACTGTAGTTCTCTGTTTCCCAGACAGAACACTATCTCCTGCGGACGTTCGAAATAGATCCCAACGTCCATGTTCTGAAATGGATATCAGATGACATCTCTGGGAGCTACACGAATGGACGTCCCTAACTGTACATCCGGTACCGTAACGGCCGTTTTAAGAATTGTCCGAATAAGGTCCCTGACGGGATGTTCCAGGGAGCATTATCTGAGGAGAGAGAGAAACATGGCAAGGTGTGTCGCGTCGTGAGTTTCACTTTCACTGAACCAGCTAAATGCCTCAAATCAAAAGCAGTAAGAAACACAGACGTTATCGTTATAGTGAGTTAATACGCCAAGCAGTTCTTCAGTCCAGTGTTATCGGTATACGCAATCGCATTAAAATTAAACACCTCACCCTTTAGTTTGACTCGCAGGCAAACAAGACTCTCGAATTTGTGGAAGCTCGCGAGACAAGCAATATATAGTATCTGTGTTCGCTTTGAAAAGGTATGCCGCTGCCTTTCTAAGTTCACGGTTCTAAGAGCTTTTTTGCTTTTTAAAACTTCATGGTCATTGTCCGTAACAGAAATACTAGAAAGAAACAAAGAGGAACAACTGAGAAAGAAAGATGGAGTGGCCGAAGCTGAAACAAAATGGCAGAAAAAAACGGCTAGTAGGAATCTGTCCACTTACGCAGCAGCTCAATAAACAGTATCAATAATAATCAGAAAATGCAGGGCCCTGAGCACGTACGCAAGTAAGCCCGCGCAACGTCCCGGCATCTCCGTGTAACTTCCTGTGAGGACAAACGACGGATATTTGGGCACAATCCTTTATTTCATTCTGATACACAGAGGTTTGCAATCTCCGCGAACAAAGTCGGACGACATCGAACGCCCGCGCGGATTCTGCGGTTGTAGTAGTAGTAGTAGTACTAGTACTTAGTTTTAAGGAATAGCATTGAACCCCTTAATGTTACCTTACAAACAGCGGCGCCACCACAAGTTCAAAACAGAGAAGTAACCCCATCGTCTGGAAGTTACCCGGCCACTCCAAGCAGTAGACCTCCACGACCAACACCGCGAAGACAAAAAGTGCCATCAAGGCAACAACAGCCCAGTGTGCCAATCAGTAATGGTACAGTAATGGGCAGTCCACCTCCACCGCCACCTCAACCTCCTCCCCTGGACTTTGGTGCCTCACGGATGAATGGAGGTGCCCCAGCATCATCACCGCCACCATCGCCGCCCCCTGGACTGCCTGGTGATGGGGATGATTCGAGGTCTGCTCTCTTGGACCAGACACGCAGGGAAAAGGCACTCAACGTGAGTGATATTTAGTTTATGTGAAGAGAGTATCAGTTCATTTCATATAGAATTCAAAATTACTCATCTGCGTAATCTTTTTCTGGGGTGGTGTAGTCTTTCATGTGTTTGAAGTAACTCAAGTCATGTACGTACCAGAGTTTACTTGACAGAACTGGATTGTCCTCGCATGGTTCCACTAAATAGATGGTGGTCAAAGGAAGGTTTCGTTGGTTCCATAGAAAATTTTCTCCACATGCACAAATGCTGAACACTTATGCCCGTATTCACCAAGCGACTTAAACCGTTGTTTCATGACGTCGGGTTTTAACCGATCACGTGGTCTCTCCGGCTCTGAAGCCCGTTATGACCACAACGCATGCACATTATTCACATTGTTACGAGATGATTGAGGGGAGGGAGAAAGTAGCAGACGACAGAAGGACCGCGAAGAGGAAGGCTCCCGTTTGTTTTTCGTTTTTTTGTTATGAGGTTGATAAAGAAAAGTTCAGGTGGCGCTAGCGCTGCTACAGGTGGTTGCGGGACGGTGTGTGGGTAGCCGGCGGTTAATCCTGTCTTTGTGTTTCTTAATATGGTCGCTAAAACAATGTATAAAGAGCGCGTTTGCCATGTTATTGAAGAGGCAGCAGTACGTATTCTCGTGGAGGCGATCGTTGTGCTTTTGTCAGTGTTCGGTCGTCGATTGTGGTTGCGTATAATAACTGCACCTCCATGGACCATCGCTTGTTTATCGTTTGTTGTGCGGCCTGTGTGGCGAATTGCAACGATCAAGATAGCCTTTCGATCGCTGGGGCATGCCAGCAGCGTGTTTTTACGCTTTCAAGTCTGGTGTCTTGTGCGCAACGTGTGTGAAGGCGCATCATCACGGTAGGCTGCCTGTAAGTAAACAGAAATAACATTGATGCAGGGGTGGCCATATCCTGCATCGGACTCCCACATGCATAACTTTTATAGTCTTATGGTTTCAAGAAATTGACGTGGTACTTTGCAACGTGTCACAAATCTGCAACGCG
The DNA here is from genome assembly GCF_037126465.1 of Ornithodoros turicata. Classification (NCBI taxonomy): domain Eukaryota; kingdom Metazoa; phylum Arthropoda; class Arachnida; order Ixodida; family Argasidae; genus Ornithodoros; species Ornithodoros turicata. Next base: position 53,252 of record NW_026999476.1, on the reverse strand, counting down.
TTAAAGCATCGCTTCGCTGGCTGCGTTTGTTCGGGCGCACGACGAAAAACGCACTGTGCAGTCCTGTTTACATCCACGTCCTGTGTTAGCGCTGTTTTCGTTATGTTACCCAGGGTGTCCCTGCCTGTGAGTTGTGTGGAAATTGCCAGTGTCGTGACCTCCTGTCGTTCTATCAGTGTGGTGCTATGGTTAATTGTGACCTCCTTTATCTGCTTATCTCTGCATAAAACATTGTTGTACAAATCATCAAGCACTGAATTGATTGATTCTGTTCAGCTAACAAAGACTGGCTGTGCTGTGACTGTCACTTGCTGGAACTTAATATAATGGGAATGTATACACTTCTCCTACAGTCATATATTGAGCGCACTTGACATCACAGACGTCATAACTGCAAAAATAACACTTTAGTGTCATTACAATAGATCTGAGCCATTCAGAGTTTGTTGTTTATTGAGACCACATACACAAAATACAACAATCTTCTCTTTGCTGTTAAAATGGATCAAATATCTCACAAAGGAGATCTTATTTTTCTCAATAGTGGTGTTTCAAGGGTGGAGCAAACATACAATGGACAACGGCAAACACACACAACAACAGCTGCAACATCAGCTACAAGCAAGTCCGTGCTGGTATTTGCATTGTGCTTGCTTGTTCAAAGTCATATATTATTGAGGAAACACTTTTACGTACCTGGTCAGGGACTTATGTATTTTTCTGTGCTCATTCTTTATAAGCTCCTCTCTTCACTTCATACTGGCATTGTAAACAATCTCACTTCCATTATCATTGCACCATTACATGCCAAACAATCACCACCACCAATGCCTAAAAACTCCCCACCGCTGATGTCATGCTATAATATGCCAGCTGAGGCTTTTAATTTAGGCTTCTTGTTCAGAAAGAATTTCTATGGTGATGCAGTTGCAGTTATCACTTCACTCTGACACAGATCGCTCAACTTTGACAGTAAAATCACATGAGAGGCCCGTGTGACCTCTGCTTCTCCTTTGGCAAGGCTGCTCTGAGAACTGCGACTGTCCAATTGTGCAAATTAAGTTATTGCATGATTACATCAGCAGCTCTATACAGCTTTCTTAAGAATTTTCAGTCACGCTATAGTTCTATGACTGTTCCCAGTTTTCTACACTGTCCTGTATTGCAGACATCCTGAAATACAGATGGTAAAGCTCTGAAAAATTTGTGCATGTGCCCCATGCATTTGTGCACTGCGTAGTCATGCAGTTATAAACTGCACAGCTGTGTACTGAGAGATTGTACTATTTGTCGAGAAATAACACCGTGGAATATCAAAGCAAGGCACACCTAGAGGTGCTCATTCTAGAATGAATTCTCGGTGTCACAGCAAACAGCAGCACTGATCGTTGTCTGCTAGCTTTCTGTATTGATATGTAATGGACAGTAAGTGGAAGTCTGCAATGGACAAATGAATGCAATGCAAATAAGCTCATATAAAGAAAAGAATGAAACTTGAAATCAGATGCATCTTATGTACAATGTGCTGCTATTATTTTTTAGGAAATACAGGATTGTAATCTTTCTTCCACATTTTCAGTTATCTTTTGAGACACTTTGGCAGTTGTAACTTTGCGAAAGCCGACATATTCATTCAGCTGTGTCAGCACAAAGCTACACAACCGGACAGTATATTAGTGTAGTGAACACGGTGTACTGCATCATCAAGGACAGAGTCTGGGAGCAGAAATGTGGGACATTGCCTAATATGCAGCAAAATAACATAGATGCCTTTGCATGGCTGACCACCTAACTTCAATAGCCAGTGATGAACATGCGATGTCTTCAGCTGGTGTATTCTGGAAATTAATAGGTGACGTATGGGGTGGGTGGGGGGGATGGTTTGCAAGATAACAGCACCCAACAGCAACAGCAGTTTCACAGATTTTGGGCAAACACATCTATGTTGGCACACATGAAAGGCATATAGTCATTTCATTCCACTTTATTGAACTTTATATACCCATAAGGGTGCATTATAAAAGGTGGGAGGGGGCAGGGTTACAAAAAGAAAGAGAGGTAGAGGTAGTGCGAAGCTCCTCTTTAGAAGAAAGGAAAAAATCCGCACACACAACCACAATATTCCTGAAGCAATGGCTTCTACTCTTACACTGACATGTTTTTCATGCGTTTAAGCAGGGTTAGTCATGTTCCAGCCACATATCTGTACAACAATTAGTTTTCTTCACGTATAGCATTGAAGAACTGCTTACCTGGAACAAACTAAACAAGAAGGTGTAACATATGTCACAGGCAATTCGTGCCGGTTATGCAGTAAAAGTAGTATGCTTGAGGTGCCACATATTCTCCTCATGATGATGTGAAGGAAGGAAGCTTTAATCTTTCGAACTGTAAATGAGTGCCGCGGTGTCTTGCATTGTAACAGCATCTAGGCACTCTTTCCTGTAGCCTTTCGAGATTCATAGATGTTAGAATCATTTGTCATGATGCTGATAACACACACTCTTAATTACATCAGAATTTTGTGACTGTAGTATGCCCATATTGCGTTCATCCTTCATTCACTGCTGTGCATTTAGGGGTGGAGTGCGAGTCAAGGCAGAGGTGAGCTAGTTCGAAATGGGAGTACCTGTTCCACTCAGGTAATATACAGGACATGTCAAAATGGAAGAACCGTGGGCACTTAGCATGTACCTGAACTAGTGTAAGGACAACGAAGTTGTAACATAATTGAAAGTACAGTGAAGCGAAGTGTATATTAGAAGTGGCCATTGGTTTGGTTCATGCAGTATTACTTCAATTTCTACTATTCTGTACTTACTGCTCGAACTCAGCTATTTAGAACACATTGGAGACAGACACAACACAACCAAATTACAGGCATTTGGGCATTCATGATAAGTAGAGGCATGGCTGCAATGTGGATGTGAATGCAGATGTATATAATAAATCTTGTGACCTGATTACACAAGGATGTGTTTTTCCATTCTTAAGATTTGCCTTACAGGATATGAGACTACACAACAAGTGCACAGATCACACCAGTGTAAAGTTGTAGTGTCGTTGACATCTGTGTCGCCACCATGTCATGACATCAGTGTCATGACAGCTGTCAACAATGCATAGCATGTGAGATTCGCTGGGAAATCTTGCAAAAAATGAGCATGCCTGTGTACTCAGATCACGTGATCTGTCATACATCTGTAATCACATCATAATGATACCCATGACTTAGCACAGACGATACAAATGTCAATCTGCCACGTGGTGACTGTCCTCAGCATAGCTGCGTTTCAGACAGATCGATGTACTTGTGCAAGGTGGAAGGTACAAGGTGGAAAAACAGCATTACCAACAACAACGGGTCCCTGTGATCTACATATATTTCATGGTACTGGTAATTGTGTTAATGGTTCTCTTTGCACCGGAGAGCAGGGAGAGCAGGGGAGCAGACACACCCTACATGTCCTTCCATCACAGTTCCCTTTTTCATGATCTCTATTTGTTCCTTTTGTGTAACAGATAGCATTTCCGGTCTTCAATCACACTTCATGCCCAATGTACAGCAGTAATTTCAACTGTTCAGTGTTGGTGCTTCCTGTGCCAGTAAGCACCAGTTTAGCACCAGTTTTCATGCTAAACTGCCCAATAGAATTCCGCTCTATTGCGCTATCAATGCATTGGAGTTGTGTCTCCATGCACAATGTAGTAAATATTTCTTTTTTCCATAGCATGTGGCATGGGACACACATCTGCCCTTCACAACTAATAGTTCATATCCTTAATAATAATAATCCTTGTGGAAATGCGTAACAAGTTTTATTGATTTAATGCAAAGAAACAACTCAAAAGCATGAGGTACAGGCACAGCTGTGCCCATAACAGATAATTTGGAAGAAAAGAAACAAAGTGTTGGACATACACAGTGCTGCTCACACAATGAAGGAGAACACAGTGTGAATCATGGTCATGGGATTGTATTGGCAGTAATCACATCCCAGAAATATGTTGCTTTGATAAAGTCTGCAGCCAGATTTCTTGTGTTTTGTCTCTTGCGGTGGCAGTCTACAAAGCCACATCTACTGTTAGCAGATGATAAATGAGCATAAAAGCAAGTAACTGTCACCTTGAATATTTTCTAAGATTACGCTACATCATCATTGCAGAAATGTTGGTTGTTGGCATATTTGCCCTCCCCTTCTGGTGTGGTGTGCTGGAAGCAGTAAAGCACACATTTTAGCTACACATGTACTTACATATGCGTCCTTTTTTGAGACCTTCACTTCTCTGTAGATTTTCTCGTGAACCGGCAAGGTGAAACCTGCTCACAATTTTGCACGCAGCACCTGCACACTCCTGGAAGTGGTATCGACATCATGACTACATGGGCTGCTTGACCCTCTACTGTTGGGTTTATATGCCTCTGTGGAGGCTCTAATTTGTCCATACAAATTTGTTGACACAAAACACTGCTCGCAATATTTCCTTGCATGCCTCTGCGGGATATTTCTACCTGTACTTTTATCGAATAACCAAGTCTGATATCCTAAAGATACGCTTTTTGTCAAAATTTCTTCCAGTCGACATATACAGCAGCACCCTGCATTGAAGCCGATAAGCATAACAAGATCTCGCCAGCACAAAATTGCGCCAAGAAACATGCTCATGGCGATTTCAAAAACATTAGTGCTTTCATAATGACAGAACACAATAGTGCTTTCCTATGGGGCTTGCATCTTTCTGGACAAGCAAATCAAGCTTTCAAGGGGATCTAGAGCTTCCTCGATATGGTGCCTTTTCCAGAGTCAGACCTGAAATATTGTACTTTGTTAATGCACTGGGACATCCAACATATAACGCCAGGTACCCTCTAAATAATACTATCCTGGAATGTCACTCTTAACATCTCAAAGGCGAGCTACGTGCTTGATATTTGCGCCTTCACATGCTGGGCAACATGTACCATCCTCCGCTGTATAGCTGTAAAGCACATGGAGGTATAACTGCTCCATGGAACCCCCCCCCCTTCCCTCTTGTGACCTCCGTTTAGTTTAGAAAACAAACATGACTGATGCATTTTTAACAAGAAACACTTAACAGTAAAGGAGGAACACAATGCTCTTTCACAAGTACCGGCGATCACTGTAGTGTGCAGCAAGTCGTCAAATGTATCAATCAGAACCAGCAACTGCAGCACAGCACAAGCTATTGTTAGTGATCTATAACAGAGGCACTAGGGGCTGTATTAAAAGTACAACGCATAATCAGCGTCGTTTTTGTTGCTGGAGGTAACAGCTGTTTGTGCACGACCTCCTTTCAGCTTTGGATCGGAAAGTGACTTGTGTCTAGCTGCCAATGTTGACATCACTAACTTTGACGATGTTGGTTCTAAATTTGCAGAGCGGATTTCAAAATTCCACTCCATACCGATCGTTAACTTTTTATCGGCGGCGGGTTTATTACTTCACTTACTTCGCTCACGGGTTCCTCACAAAGTTTTTTTTATTAATTTGTGCAATTTGGACTTGAAAACTAGGCCACAGCATCCAGCAAAACTATTTTTGGGTTGTTTCTCGAAAGGCTCATTCACAGCTGCTCCGCGGTAGACCGGCTTTAAACTACCCCCACCCCTAGTTTAAATCAGTCCTATGCAAATACATGGCTAGACCATCGCTAGACCGCCGGGTTTACGTCGTGTGAACGGCGAACGAAATGAGACATTGAGGGCAAATATTTATTGGAGTGCAACAACATCCGCCTTACGAACGCTTCTAGTAGCTTTACAAGTCAAAACTTACCTGTATTTCGCCGAAAAATTTCCGGCGAAGCGTAGATTAGGCCTATGCGCTGTGCACACAAACTCCATGGAGGCCGCCATGGGCCTCACGGCAGCCGGGTTAGAACAGCAGGGTGGTTGTTCGTGATTGGCGGACGAAGTTCTCACGTGATCAACTTAAACCAGATGTCACTAAACCAGTGGCTAAGTGGGACTGGTGAATACGGGCATTAGGGTTAAAATAAGGAAATGGCTAAGGCATTTTGTACATATCACTACCCTTGTTTCAAACCATGGTTATGTTGAGACACCCCATTTTAATGCTAGACATAGGTTAAAATGCTCAAGTTAATTCAAAATACACTTACAATTAGATAGCCAGCGTTTGTAACATACGTAATCCCAAGCAACAACAATATTGAACCCATTGGCGATACGAGTTCATTATGGGACCCGTTTTGCCAGGATTTCCCCCATATTGGCTCAAACTTGGCAATATGGGCCCCATATTAACAAGTTTGAACCGATATTGGGAAAAAGTCGGCAATATGGGCCCCATATTGCCAAGTTTGAGCCAATATGGGGAAAATGTGGGCAATATGGGCAAATATTGCCGGTGTACACCCCATATTGACTGAAAATGCAGAAAATGGTACGCACAGTTGTTGGTATACTTGTACCAAATGCCCAAGCAGCACGGCAAGATTTGACGTTGAAGCGTGTGAAATGCCCAACTCAATGCGTCGTTAAATCCAACAACTTCCCGCAGATGATACACATTCTTCGAAACAGTCAACATATCTGGCAATCCCACTGTAACATGCACTTCAAAACTCAAAAACTCAACTTTCCACTTGCTGCAAACAGCCGCTATCTTGCTTCGCGATGCCAATCGGTCGAACCGACTGAGAGCGTGGTCGTTTGAGCGAAATCACGCGTCCTACAACTAATGCGCATGCGCGGCACTCGGATCGCACGTTTGATTCGGGCTAAAATGTCGCTGGTTTCTCTAATGACAACGGAATTGCGGCAGGGTCAAGTGAAAAACGCAATGTTTGATAGGAAGGGATGTCGGTTCTGTAATGCTAGGTGCTTTCAACTTACTGAAGGCAGTGCGAGTTGCTGAGGCGTATGAATCGCCCACCCCATCATCATCCAATGTATGTGTGTGTGTGTGAGGCGTATGTCCGTCACCGTCACGAAAGTGTTTCGCTCCTTTATACTTTAGGAGCGGGTTGGAAATTTCGGTTCATATAGTATTGCCAAGGTATATCTAAACAGGTAGCGCAACTTCCATAGGTCCCTGTGTCTTCAGGATGACGCCATGATAGAGACGATCAGCGCCATCCACCCGTTGCGCGGACTACTACGATTGTAAATAATGAATGAATAATAAGTAGTGCATAATTAGCCATCGCACGTTTACATTCGCGCACTTCGTTTACGTTGTATTCCCTTTTCCTCACCCAGGCAACAATACCAGACGAGAACACAGAAAAATAAATCATATCAGGTTTAATTAATCATATCAATTCGAAATACATACTGTTCATGTATTTGACAGCTTCAAACAGAAGGGCATCGTGATGACCACACAGCAATTAGGAAGGTTCAGTTAAGGTCAGAGCGATACGTACACGTAGTGATTAGACGTTTGCATTTATTCAATGAGTGGCCGTTAGAGGTACATTGCAACAAAACATGACATCGTTGGTGCACAGCTCATTCCTGCTAACTCTGCTAACACTCACGCTATCATGGCCGCTCGTCCCATGATTTGTTTTTTTTTCTCGCGGCGAAAGCAACAGGGGATGCGTTGTATTCATCTGTTCACACGTGTTAATCTTGGTCAACAGCTACGAGATGTGAACGTCGCTTCCTGTTTATCCCAAAAAGTGTACGAACTCCGTATTACAATGCACGGATACAGAGATGCACACGGCACGGATACAGAGATGCACGGATAAACACGCCCACTGTGACACATGCGCAAAGGAGCAGGATACGGATGTACTCGGGTGGTAGATGATTTCGTATATGTGCACGAGTGGGAAAACATAACGTTTTTTCTGCATTGAAATTATGAATAACCTATTGGTACATACACAAGCCATGCCATTGTTGTAAAGTTTTTTGTTTACGATCGTACCTCTACTATGAACACCCAGGATCGCTCGCGCCTGATGATGGTGACTTTGCCAATGGGTCTGATTTGGTATTTTCGTTTGTTTTCGCTACTGGTTTAGATATACCTTGGTATTGCGATCCCAATCAAGGCTTCTGAGGGATGTTAGGCATTGGCAGTTCCGTGAGACTGCCTGGGTCCTTCAGCAAGACGGGCACAGCACCTGTTCTTCGTTTTTAGGGCGATGCGTTGTTGTTTAATAACGCGATGCAACGTGGATCAATAAGATCTGCAGAAATAAAAAAAGGATACGTCGGAAAAGGAAAAAATAAGAGAAACAATGTCAAGGAGCCCGCGATGAGGGAATCACACACGTAACATGAAAAACGGTTAGGAGCAACTAAGATTTATTTGAACAAGAACTTTCGTGCAAGAGACTGCACTTCGTCAGGTTACACAACTAAAAGGAAAAAGAAGACAGAAGTATTATCAGTGGTGGATATTACACCGGATAATGCTTTATTATTAAACGGACTCACCGTTGGCGTTATCACGGAAATATTGACGCAATATGGGCAAATATGTATTGTGTTGCAATTAGAAGGCCCTATCTCATTTTCAGGATTGCGAAGCAGACCTTAACTTTGGATATGAAGCAGAAGCTCGAAGCTTTCATGCTTCTGTTGAGGAAAAACTGGAGTCAAGACGACGGAAACGAGAAGGTGAATCCTTGGTGAAGAATCCTCGACCCTGATAATGACTGTTTTCTTGTTGTTGCGTTGCTCAGTGAAATGTCAACAGTGACTTATGGTATCATTGTCCGCTTATCAGTTTCAGAAAGGAAACCAAATCAGAGTACTGCGCCATCTTTAGTGCCTAAGCATGACCCTCAGATCCCTTCCAGTAAGTACATAATTGTACATTCAGCATTTTGTAGTGAGATTCAGATTGCTTTTCTGTTACTTCAGGCGCAAATGGCATTTCCAACCAGTACCTTTCTAAAAAGCAAAGCCGCAGAAAGAAGAAAATAGAGCGAAGGGTTGCCAGGGATGACATTAGTTCACCCATGGACTTCAAGTGAGTAACTTTTCTTTTAATGCGTTAGGATTAGAGTCCTCGCTACGAAAGAATCGCGGCGTGGTCTGTCTGTAGCCACCGGAAGTGGGGAGAGGCCTGATGTGGCGCGCTGCGCATGCGCGGTGAGTGGAAAGGGAAGGAAGGAAGGAGAGGGCGCGTGGAGAGCAGTGCCGCTGTGGTGGTCGACAGGCTCAGACGTGTCTGTGTGGGCGCGCCATGGGTTATGAAAGCTGTGCGGAGGAGCGGCGGCGAAAGAATGCTGGCTGCGAGGCGGAGAACGGCGCCGCCAAGCTGAATCGGAGGAAGCCCGAAAGGCCCGTTTGGCTGCGGATGCTGTCTGCGTTAGCGTTGTGTAGGGTCGTGTGAAGGTTTGTGTAGAGTTGTGAAGGGGAGTTGCCAAAGGGTTTTCAAGTTTTTTAATGAAATATTTTCTGCTTACGAACCACATATGCAAGACCTAACTCTGTTTTCAGGCACGTTCAACACGTGGGATGGGATCCTACCAAAGGATTTGATGTGAGCATATCTAAAACAAAATTTCACTTTTTATCGTATTACAATTCGCAATTCATTTTCCCAATGTAGCTCCACAATGTGGTCGACACGAAGCTGAGCGATTTCTTCAAACTAGCCAACGTCTCTGCGAAAGACCTTGAAGATGACTCAACACGAAAGTTTATCTATGACTTCATAGAAAAGACCGGAGTCATCAATGTCCTCAAGGACGCCTCAAATCCGTTAGTGTAGAGATTGTACGTGTGGTGAATGCCATTGCTTGTGTGCCACCCCATCCAACCCTGTGTAGGAACTTTGTTGCTACAGTTGTATTCACCCAGACCGCGGAAGCGCTTGGGAGAAGCAAAAGGTTTCTCGTTTCATGATCACGAAGCAAGGGAGCCAAGGATGAAAGAAAAGGAGAGGGGAGAACCACGTAAAGCTCAGCTTTTAATACAGTGTGGGACAGGCGTGCTGTAGCCCCACGATAACAAAACTATTTCCAACATTTCTATTCATATTCTTGTTCATTCCTCTATTCATATACAAATAAAAATGTACCATGAGCATTGCATTATGATACAAAGTACAAGTATCTGCGATTGCACCTCAATATATATTTTCGCTTTTCTTTCCTGGGATACCTGAAGCTCGCACTGGAAGATGGAACTCTTGTCCACGCACTATTCGATCATAGCAGCACACATACCTCTTGTGTGGGGTGCCTGAATCGTAGCTCCATCCGGGTTATTGCACAGCTCCGGGAATTCTTCCATATAGGCTAGGAGCTGCATTTTCTGCGCTTGGGACTTCGGACATCGCCATTTCGCTTGAGCTGAAAGCACGTTGATAGCACATTTTTCTCCTGTTTGGCGGTTGCAGCAGACTGTATACTTACTCCCGTCATGTAATTAGTAAACTTACCAGGGTGCCAAAGAAGTAATATTTTCTTGTAATTATAAAGTAGCTACAAAGGGGTATCCGGCGAGAACCGCTTCACAGAGACAGCAGACGATTCTTGCAAGGTTCTCATTGACTGAAGTGAAGTTACGGTTTTATCGTTACCATAATTATGGTGCCAAATCTTTGTGGCTGGGGAAAAATGCAATTACACTTGAAAAAAGAAGAAATGACATGCAATTCAGACAACAACAACCATCATATTGAAAAGCGTTTCTCATTTTTGTAGCTAAAACGGGCGTCGGGTAGCGAGAGTAGCATCATGAGAGCGTCCCGAATGTGGGGAGAGAAGCGCAGCAGACGACGACGTTCTTGGCTACTCAGTGCATGTCGTCATCTTCCCAGCGTCGCGGTGACGGTGACGAACAGCGCTGCCGGCAACGTTCCAACGACATGGCCAAGAACGCACCCCTGATTTGTTCACTTATCGCGGCGACGGTTCTGTACTCAAAATGTGGAATTGACGCACGTACTATAAAAGAGCTCAAAAACTCCCTCTCCTTTTCCGTTAAACCAGTGGACGGACAGCTGACACATCTGGCTCCTCCCTCTGCGATCAAAAAGGCTTCCCAAATTTCCCTCTCCCTACTATCACGGAACCTTGCCTTTATCTCCGTTCCCGTAAACACAGGATGACAACCACATTGCTGCACATGGGCAAACAGTGTACCAGAACGCGCGGAGAGGTTATACTTAGGTTCCCTTAAGCGGGTGTTTACACATCTGCCTGTTTGGTCCATTGGTTTAAAGGGTCTCTGACCAGAAGCTGGAGAGACTTTTCTGCAGTGGCTGCCGATAGAATACACAAGAGCAACTTCACATACGAAAATGCATGCCTCAACACCTCGCAGTTTTTGTAAACTCGAATTTTGAACATCGCGGTTCACGCCGACGCTGGCACACCTAGCGTCAAACCAAGAAAACGTACGCATATATAGAAAACTCATCTGGTCATCCCATTGGCATGACGTCAATCGCCCATGCAATCAGCGCGCAGAATGCCGTCACGTGATCGAGCACTACAACAACAACGTTCAGCAAGAACCAACATTTTTACGCCGATATACTGTTGTCACAATGTGTGGAAATAAAAAGTATGTATATACTTCGAAATCTGCGACCTGTTTTATAACTGCGATAATCCAATTAGCGACTTCCGTGGAAAGAGGAGCTACGAGCTACGACGGCTTTCGGGATCCAGCGCGCTGTTTCACAGCGTTAGTGTAGTGTGTGTATTTCCAAGTTTTCTTTATTTATATCTTTTGGAACAACGACCAATTTATCGAGGTACACAGACTTCATTTGACATGCCTCGGTTGTGTCTTCAAAGCGAGATTTCTCGGCGGGCATTCAGTTCCGTACGATACTGCGCGTACCGCAGCGGCAAGTATGGTTGGCAGCGGATTTTGCCAATCGTATTTGAAGAATGCAGACTATGAGACGGACCCCTCAGTTTGAGTACAAAGAACCTCCGCCTACAGCAGTCTGCAGTGCTTTCCTTGAATCTATCTTCCAAGACTGTTGCATCTGGACGTGACGTGGTTAGTGTCTTCTGTATAATTTATACAGTGATTACTCTCCTTGTGAGAATTACGATTGTGGCATGCAGATGTTAGGAGACCATTTACGCAACAAAGAAAAATACGGATTAGAGAAAATTGAAGTTTACGCACTAAATCAAAAGATTACTGTACAATTCCGAGTGTTGTTGAATGCAGCCATGCCAATGCAGTAAGCAACATCCACAGTACGTAAAATGAAGCTGTGTATTCCGCATCTACACTCTTAAAAATGAACTTCACCACATAGCACGCTCCTAGCCAACCATCATCCCGAATGACAACGTTCTCGCCTGATTTGTTGAAAACGGGAGGAGGAGCCTATTTTGTGCCGTGCATAATGGCACAAAATAGGCTCCTCCCGTTTTCAGCAAATCAGGGGCGAGAACGTTGTCATTCGGGATGATGGTTGGCTAGGAGCGTGCTATGTGGTGAAGTTCATTTCTAAGAGTGTAGGTGTAACATTATAATTGTCACAGCAGTGTGCACCAATGTAGTTCATGACTTCCTTGGACAAGATGTGGAACCAAATGTTGGAAATACAAGGCAGGGATCAGGTACAAGTTTTCTTCTATTTGTTTTCCTTTTAATATGCAGCATACTGCACATAGTAAAGAAGGGCTCTGGATTCTAAACCAATGCAGTTGAAATCCTTAGTTTACCCCAAGCTGTACTATTGTTGTCTAATCTGGGGAAACACCACAGAGGGCAACTACGATAAAATTGCAGTGCACAAAAAAAAAGAAAAGAAAGAAAGCCTGGTGTACGACAACCATGTCTACAGGTGCAATGTGCTGGACCCTCGTTGCAAAGAGGCCCACCAGGGGTGCCACTACAATCCATCCATTCATCCAGCCCCTCAGCTCCTTCAAGACATGCAAAATACAGTAGACAAAGTGTTCACTTGGATATCAGACATTTACACAAAATTGCCTTGCAAATTCAGGATCTTTGAGCGCCATCCCAAACACTTGCCATTACGGTATGAAATCCATCACTGTACCACCTTACAAGGTTCCACTGCTACGGACCAACTACAGAAATCAGCAGAAGCCGTTCCTCTTCTGAACAAATTTTTTTCAGCTGATTGGAAATGGCCTTCCTGTGTCCAGTTTCAAAACAGAGTTACACAAACTTGTTGAAGTGTTATTAGAGACAGGCCACTCTGTTATGTATTTTTTGTGTGTGTGTGTGTGAAAATGTGCACAGCTCGGTGCAATTGTGTATTTTATTTATGTGGTTATGATTTGCTGTATGCTCGTAGTGGTAATATCTCAGTTATCGCATTTATATGGCTTTTTTTAACAATGTTAGGGTGATGACTTCATGGAAGTGGAAGGAACAGGAGAGGAAGACATCTGGCAATGGTCATGACAGTTGTCCGTCAGGTACGGGACCAATTTATTTTATAAATGTGGTATATAGCGTGAAGTTGTTACTAACAAAAAGTTTTTTGTTCCCTTTAAAGGAATCTACAGGTGGTGAGCACGCGTAAGGAATTGACATTTCATTTCATTTCATTTTATTTATTTCTTCACAGAAGTGAAGGGGAGGCTGAGGCAAAAAAGTCTCTAAGGGACTTGACAGAGGCCTCAGTCACCCGCCATCAGCAAAGACAATGCATATATACAGCTGAAAGCACAATATGTGGCACTGATAATACTTGATAATACAAACATGATAAGTATAATGATTTGTAACATACACTCTCGTTACTTAATCAATTCAAAAGGTTTTCGCACTACAACTAAAAAGTTTAATGAGTAAAGCAAGAAGTAGAAAGTGCTGCATTCGGCTCAACATGAAAAGAAGCGGCCAAAACGTTATTCTAATGCACCAAAAAAAGGCCAACAATTCACACTTGGATATTTTGGTAAGGTCATTGTCAAATGTATTTAGCAGCTTACTTAGATTGTACTGCAAAGTTTGAAAGCCATAGGAAGTCCTACATTGAAGAAAGGAGTATCTACAAGGATTGCGGTAGCTATAGACGTGGCTCACGCGTTTCAAATTTGCCATGTCTAGAAACTCGTTGTCATTTTCTCTAATGGCTTTCTTATATCCTAGAGCAAGTCTGTAGTTATACAAGTTGTGAATTTTTGGTATACAATGTTTTTTGAACAAGCCTAACGTTGTATGTATATAAGGTAAGTTTTCTAAAAGCCTTAAGATTTTTTTCTCAACCAGTAAGAGTTTGGAGAGTGAGTGTTTCGAGGATGTGCCCCAAACAAGAAGACAATAGTTGAAATGCGGTTCAATTAGCGTACGATATAACAATGTCAAAATGTTGGCTGGTAAGATGAATTTGTACTTAAATATTAGTCCAAGACTGGAGCACGCCTTTGCCCGAACATGTTGAATGTGAGCATCCCAAGTTAGAAAGGCGGTAAAATACACTCCTAGGAGTTTAACCTTTTCAACTACTTCAACTTTTTCGCCACATAAAAGTATATCATTTGTTAATTGGAAGCTTCGGTTGCGAGATCTGAAAATGATTGCCTTGGTTTTGGCTGGATTAAGCCGCAGACGGTTTGTATCTGACCATTCAGAGAGCTTTAGAAGTACTGCATTAGCTTTCTCAACAACATCTCTGATGTCCCTACCCGTGAAGAACATGCTGGTGTCGTCCGCATACATTACAAACTTTGTCTCTGAGCACACGTCTACAATATCATTTACGTACAGGTTAAAGAGAAGGGGGCCCAACAAGCTGCCTTGTGGAACTCCGGATTTCACGGGCTTGAAAGATGACTTCTTGTCTTTTATAACTACGCACTGTAGCCTACAGCTAAGATATGACGTTAACAGCATTAAAGGAAGTCCGCGTATGCCGTAGGAAGAAAGCTTACTTAGTAAAATTCTATCGAGTCGAAGGCTTTGGAATAATCTGCTATAATCCCTAGTGTGAACTGCTTGTTCTCAATTCCTTTTGCTACTATTTCCTTCACTTTTAAAAGCGCTGTTTCAGTGGATTTTAATTTTCGATACCCATATTGTGCTGGCGTTAAGATAGAGTGACGATCAACAAAAGTGATTATTCTTATATATATTATTTTTTCAAACACCTTAGACAGTACCGGTAAAATGCTTATCGGTCGGTAGTTGGACAGGACCTGCGTGTCCCCCCCTTTATGTATCAGACAAAGTTTGGCTATCTGCATTTCAGCTGGGTACACTCCGTGCTCAAAACAGAGATTGAAAATGTGCGATAAGCAGGGTGCTATGTGGCTCGCTACACTTTTTATTGGCGCTATTTGCATGTTGAAAACATCCAAGCTCTTGCTTTTTTTCAGAGAAACGATAGTTGAGGACACTTCATTAGCATCAACCGGAGAGAAAAATAATGACTGTAAGTTGCTACGTGCTGGATGCATTCTTGTTGGTGTTGATTGATAAGATGGTGGAAATTGATTCGCAAAGTACGCGTTTATGCCCTCAACCATATCTTGTCCTGTTAAAATGGTATTATCATGGACAACACTGTGGATGGAGCCATGACCTGTACCATTTCCTCGCAGTTTGTTTATGACACTCCACATATTGCTTCTCGATTCGTCAGTGAAAAGTCTCACGTAATAATCTTTCTTAGCACGTCTAATTGCCGCAGTGGCGTAATTCCTAAAATTCTTATATGTAGTGTGATTGATTTCAGTTCTATCTTTCAAAAACATTTTATATAATTTGTCTCTTTCCCGTATAATTTTCATTAAACTAGTTGTCATCCATGGCTTCCTATAGGTTTTGCGCAATGTTTTCGTAGCCATAGGGAAGCAGGAGTGGTATACCTCAAGTAACTTTTTGAAAAAAGAGCTGTAGGCTTCATTAGGTTGATCTGTATTGAGAACAAAGTCCCAGTCTGTACCCGCGACGATGTCAACAAATCGTCTAATACTATCTTCACTGATCGATTGGAAAGTGTAGTGTTCTTTTTGTCTCGTAACGCTGTACTTAAGAGAAAGAAATATTGGAAGATGGTCACTTATGGACGTGTCTATGACCCCAGACTTTGATACAATATTAGTATTTGTAAGAAACAAATCTAACAGACGCGATGTTGACCTTGTTATGCGCGTAGGCAACGATATGGTGTTTGAAAAACCGTAAGTAGCGAGTATAGACTGAAAGTCCTGGCTATGGGAGGAATTTTGCAATAGGTCTATGTTAAAATCGCCTCCGAGATAGCATGTACATTTTTGCTCTATTACAAATGACAGAAGCTGCTCAAGGCAACGAAAAAATTCTACAGTACTCGTTCCGGGAGGCCGATAACAAACACTAAATATGCGATTTGACGAGCGTACCGTTAACAACTCAAAATCATTGCACATGACAGTGTATTCACTTAGTATTGTACATGAAATGTTGTTCTTTACCAGCATACTCACACCTCCACCCTTTTTATTTGTACGATTTAGAAAGAATATCTCATACATATCTCAATACAACTTAGACCTGCCTGTTGCACATGAGATGTGTGACTCTACTCACACACACAAGCTTCTGCAGGTTCGATGCATGTATATTTTGAAACATGAAAGACAGAGTGCTAAAAATATATCTGAGGTGAAAAATTGAGCAGTTCATTGCAGTAATTCTATCGATTTATTTTCAGCATTTTGGGAAAAATATAGTGATGGCAAGATTACCTGTGTTGTACCGCCAGACCATCTGCTATTGGAGTTCCATGTCCTAGTTATTATATATAATAGCTGTTTGAGGCTATTACATATTTATTATGCAAGTTTTGTGCCTGTGAGTTCCTGTAAATGTGCTCTGCGGTGATCATACTGGACAGAGAGTTATGCCTGTATAATAACAGTGACTAATGTTCTCCTGCCCATAAACCTATTCCTAGGGTACATCCGCACCCTTGGAAGTCACTGGAGAGGCGTGTTAGCTTAGCCCAATTGGTAAGGGCCCTGGATCGGTAATACAGAAGATGTGGGTTCAAGTCCTACTACTGGCTAACCTTTCCAGTGGCTGCCTTCTTTCATCATTCGTTTCTTAGGCACTTGATGCTTTGTATGTATTTGTCCTTTCTGTGTGTTCCAGTCTCAGAACATCAACTGCCATGTTCAAAAGAACTGGAATATGCCTCTGCAATCTGGAACCCATCCCAACATCTCTTAACCGACAAAGTAGAATTTGTACAGAACCGCACGGTTTGTTGCTCGTGATTATCATCCTTTTTCCAGCGTCTCAGCGATTAAAGCCGAACTCTTTCTTACTCCTTTGATTACCAGATGAAAGGTATCAGGCCTGGCATTCTTTCATAAGTTATATTACGGTCACCCTCCTCCCCACCCCACTTACTGTCAATCCCCTCACAAGTTACTTCCAAGACTTGATGACTCGCACAAAGTACTTGCTCCACCGACACACACACACACAAAAAATTCCTCTACTCTCCGCACCAGCTGATGGTGTCAAACTGGAATGACCTTCCTGCCCACATAGCATCAGAACTAAATATATCGTCATTTATTTCCAAGTGCTATGATCATCTTCAGATCGAATGAATTTCCTTGCGGTGAGTGAACGAATTTTGTGTACATCATTTTGGTATTTGTCTTTTTTTGATAAAAAACCTCCCCCTTTATGTAAATCCCTTCACAAGGGTCTTTAAAGTAAACAAATGAAATGAAGAACTTCGTGATACTTTCATAGTTGGAGCATTTTTAATGCATATTTTAAAACAGTGGCTGCTAAAAATGTGTCAGACACCGTTACAAAGACTGCCGTCTGTATCAGGTGAATCATAATTTTTCCCAGAAGCCCAATAATGGATGACGCTGCATCACATATGCTATTTTGGAGCAATCTCTGCAGACATATTATGAAGATATTATCTGAGTGCCACAATAAACTATATGAACCACATTTCACGTTACATCATCTTTCACTACAACATGCCTATTTGAGTGTTTGAGCAGCCCAAGATACAAAGCTTGGTTCCTCAAGGTCTATATCCTACTCGAACTGGTTGCGCACTTTGCACACAAAAGGAAGATTGAGAATGAAAAAATGGCTAGGAAGCAAGCGAACTGGGGTTTTACATCATGCATGGAAAATTGAGGTTTTCGATAGTCAACTTGTGTAGTGAGCACTTCTGGAGGACTGAGAGCAGGAACCGGAGGTCACACACAGGGTAACCTGCATAACAGTCTGATTTACTTCCACATAACGATCATTAAAATACTTGAGGTGCTTAAACAATACTATTTGGGTGCTATCAGACAGTAAGAGTTCGAACAACACTTACGACATATTGACTGAATGGGTGGACAAAAGGATGCGTCAGAACAGGATTGGATTTGTGTCTGTGGTGGAATTGAGAGCCCAATGTAATTCTTACCAGGCGGAGCAGGCTGATGAGATGGTGCTTTGTGTCAGGGGTCAGCACAGTGGTTTATCCAGAATCCCAAGCATGGAGGAGTGTTGAAAAAAGTTCAGGGGGAGGGGGGTCATTATTATAGTTACATCATTACCGACATGTGTCTACAGCTGAAATTGCAAGGGCACCCCCTGTAGGGGGTACTTCCACCTAGTGTCTTGGGTATTTAAAGCATGTACTAGTTACTATGGGAAATACTTTGCGTATCCTGTTCACCGCGCAGACTGGTATAACGATTCTCTTGTTTTTTTTCCAAGTTTGTGCAGCACCCATCCCACAAACTGTTGGTATGTAGTGTATTTCCTGTATGAGACACGCAAGCTTTGAACAAAGCTAAAGCTAGTAGGACGCCGAGTATTAATTCAGCTGCACTCTTTCTGAATAAGTGACGAACAATAACGAAAAGTTCAGAAAAACTATTTTGTATTGAAACCAACCAGCATGATTGTGCATGAGACACGTACGCTTCTTACTTGTGAATATGAGCACTAGGTTCGTGCTGCCCTCGAAGTTCTAAATATGCTACTTTAAGAGCAGCTCCTTGCAACATAAGCACTCGACTTCTTTCGGCATTATTATGCATGAACCACTCCGGCCCCTTTACACGGCGCCGTCAAACATGAAATTTACACAAACAGTTCATGTGCTTCATCGTGATGGATGCTGAAAGCTCATCTAACAGTCTGTCGTTGGAACTTCCTCTTCATGCTGAAGTCGATTCGCTGCTCAACATTTCAAAAGCAAGGCCTCCAAACTCTGCTGCACGTAGCAGGTGCCTCTCAGCTGCTGAAAGGTAGCTGAAAAGCTGACTTGATGACTCCGCTGTGCTTCCGCGTCCATATTGAAAAAGCACCCAGCAATACGGAAGTTGCGGAAACCACCCGAACTTCCGGTGTGGACTTTCCACCAATAAACGTCGCGGGCGTTTGACGTCATACACATGGTAAAAACCCCTGCATAATAGCTAGTGTTTTGCGCTGATCGCACGAGTTGAGGGCAGAAATCGAAACCGCTTTTCGGCTCCTTGTTTGGAATAGTTGGCGGCTCCGCAGAGACGGAACGTTTCAGTTGTAACTTGGAGGCAACATGTAGGTTCGTTATCCATACAAACAAAGACATTGACCAGGTTCTGGTCAGAGACCCTTTAACGGAAAAGGAGAGGGAGTTCTTAAGCTCTTATATAGTACGTGCGTCTCATGTCAAATAAATTTGTTGTTAGTGCGCCTTCCGTGTGTGTTGTCCTCGTCTGTTTTTAGCGCTTTTAATCCGACGGTTCTGTAGGGCGTTTTCGATTAGAAGGATTAGAAGAGATTTAGCAGATTGGAAGGTCTTTTCGATAACCGTTCCGAAAATATGGTAAGCCAAGCACCTGATTCCTTTGAAGTGGCTGGCATCACGTGACCTTGGATTTGAAATTTGAAAATTGGATTTGGATTTTGAAAGCTTCCTTTTTGTTTTTGTTTTTCCGTGGGATGTGCTGAATCTCTCTAACCCCTGCCTTGCACGCAGCTGCGGCTCTCTCGCGCCACTTGCCCTTTCCACATCTGCGCACACACCTATGTTTCTCTGTTTTCTTCCTCTCCGCCGTGGAGAGGCGAGGAGGTTTCTGTTCCACAGAGACGGCGATCTCTTGGAACTTTCCCTTTACAGCTGCCGTTGTAAAAGACAAAGACAATGACAGTCTAGCACCCCTCCAGCGATGACGTCGTCGAACGCCTTGGCCGCCAGTTCGTCCTTCGCTACCAACACGACCCCCCTCGCCTCCCCTGCTTGGTCGGATAACATCCTCCTTGTTCTCGTTAGCCTCCGTTCTTCTTTGCGAACCACTCTTCACGTCCCTGGTGAATTTTTTAACCCGCAGGGAAGAAATGTGTGGGATGATTGTGTTTTGCACGAGAGGAAGCGAGGTATACGAGAAGCGTGAGAAAGAAGAGAGAAGGCACCGATTTTTGTATGGTCGTGTTCAACACAGGAATGACAGATGCGGTGCAGTATTCGGCACCTTCTGGTATTTGTTTGCAGCATTTACAATACAAAGCTAACACTTGTAACGCGTGAGCCCAACATGAATAAAATATCATGGAGGACATTTTTAAGGCTTTCAAGCGGAGGTACGGCCGGGATGCAGGTCCTATCATTCAGCGTGACAGGGAGCGTCAGAGTGCATGTTGACGTCGTTTTGACACGTTTGAGTATATTCTCTTAACGAGTCATGCACAACAAAGCCTCTGACCTGCGTCGGCAAGGATAGCCGTATAAGATGGTCATCGTGCTCGCTGAAGACAGGTATGTGGAAAAGATATTGCCTCAAAGTGTCTGTAACCAACCTACTGTCGGTGTACTTGCACACACAAAGCGTGCAACACAAAGCAAATCGTCTAACACAAAGCGTGCATCGGACGCTTCATGAAGGCAAGGAGAAAACCGTTCTTTTCCCTGAGTTGTTTGAAACCGTTGTTGTCTCACATCAATTCTGACCCTTTGAAGAGTAGGAAAAAGCCATTTTTAGTGATTCACGAGCATTTTAGTGCCTTTGCGACCATAAAGCAAACCAACGTGTCCGACAATTCCCGAGATTGTAAGCGTCACTGTGAAGCATCCGGTCTGGGGATGAGTGGTTAGTCGCTGGTGGTAGGAATCTTTTGCGCCTTGTGATAAGCTGATGTCGTTATGTCACGCTGTAATGACGCAGTTGGAGCTCCGCGTATGGAAAATATGCCTCTACGACATGTTCCTCGATGAAGTACATAGCTAATCATGAGACGAGATGTAAGCGACGAGGTGTAAGCAAGGAGGTGTAGGAAAGGGACTGGTCGTGCGTTTGTCATACTCGAGTCACATGTGAGAAGTGTCCCGGCTCTCTGGAGACTGACTGCTGCTCATCTTTCAAAACACTGCGTACGAGACTTGATGGTTGGTGACGTGTTTATAATCGGTGAAGAAGTTCAGATAGTTGTCTTTGCTGTTAATTTCAGTCCTAAGCTGTCGGTGCAGTTCAGGCCGGGTTCTTCATTATGCAACTGATGGAACTCCGCAAAATTCGTCGAAAAAGTACAACATGCCTAAACGTAGACTTTAGGAGCCTTCTTCAACGTAAAACTGGTTCTTGTCGCATTAGCAGCAAATAAACCCCCCCCCCCTCCACGTGATATCCTCTATAAGGAGCACTTCGCGTACAAATAAATGAATAAAATAATCGGGGTAAGTATCCTAGTAGCACAAAACGTTTTGTAAACGTCGATGAAAGGGCGCAACCACTTTTCCATCTAAGAGACGTCTTCGGTCTATGGTCTACATAGGTCTTCTATCCCGGGATAAGTTGACGGTTTCCCAAGACTTGAAGACATGCTTTTGGTTGTCTTGAAGCTGTCTAAAAGATGTTTAAGAAACATATTTGAATGCCAGAAAATTCAGTCCTGTGGATATCTATCGGATATAGTTTTATGGAGATCTGATCCCTTTTCTTTTTCTTCTTCATTTTTTTTTTTTTTACCTCAGTCACTGTCACCACACGTTTGAGTTTGAATGTATATATAAAAAAGGAAAGATATTGAATTCATCACCTGACGAATTCTGCTACTCCCACAAAAATCCCCTAAATGAACCCCACCGAAAGGAAAAGGTAAAAAGAAAGATAAAAATAGAAAAACATCACCCCTCCCGGTCACCGAAGTGTATGTGCACATGCGTAGCCGCATGTCACCACACGTTTCATTTTCTGTTTCTCCTGTTTGCTTGTTTCTCGTATCGCCCATGACGGACAATGGGCGCAGCGTTTCAAAAAGCAAAATGAGAAAAGCAAGAAACCAGGTGTGTATTGTCATCAACTAGGAGAACTATACCCATGGAGGTGTGTATTGTCATCCATGGAGGTAGTCCACTCCCTTGCAAAGGCAAAACAGATACTATACATTGATTGTCTTAGGAGATTCCGCGAACTCGAGAGTCCTGCTCGCCATTCCATTCCAGTTATTACATGGCTACACACCGAAGCTACCACAGCAAAAGCCGCGAAGCTCAGACAACGTCTGAAACAGCCCTTGAAGATCGGAAGAGACGATACAACCGCGAACACCGTCACAAGGAAATCCCCATTGCAGATATCGTCTGTATACAACGACAAGAACCAGTCAAAGACATGTGCTCGAAAATGGCTCCCCGATTTAAGGGCCTCTACACAGTTCTCGAAAGGAAAACACCATACACCTACAAGGTGGTACGCATAAACCCAAGCTCACCAAGAAGCAAGTCGGAACAGCGTATAGTCCATATAAGCCAAATCAAGCCTTACAAGGCACCCTATCAAGACCCCTTCTTGTTCCGCCACACAAACCAACCACACGAAAGCGACGAAGGAAACACCGGCACCTCCATGAACAACGCCGGCAACCTCCTCGAAAGGGACATCGTATAAGTGGACGACCCCAACCAATCACGTAAACGAGAACTCTACTGTGACTTTGTGTGACTAACTTGTGTTAGTTTTCGTAATTTTAAAGGGTTTATTTTGTTTTATGCCGAGAGGGCTCGTCAATTTTTCAAGAAGGGTAGGATGTGAGTATGGAAGCAGCGCAAGCATAGAAGACGACGACCCCAGAAGACGAGCGCGTGATAGAACCAAGTGTAGGTGGTGGTGGTGATGGTGAAAGGGCTTGCCGTTGTCGGCCTCACGTATGTGGGCAACGTCACGACTGACGCCCTGGGGAAATGTGCGTCCTGGGCCGACTTCTAGGGGAACCAAGTGTAAATTCAAGACAAGCCAATATCTTGGCGAATGTAAGTCGTAGAATAAAAAGCCGTTTACTTCGACGCCTGTTGTTCCCCCAGCCGTAGTCCCACACCTGTGAGTCAAAATAGAGGGTGAGGCGTCTAAGTTTAATTCAAGTACGCACACAAACAACACAGAAGTGAGGAATTGCTGGGATTATTAACTCGCCATCAACACAACGTCTGTGTTTCTTACTGCTTTTGGTTTGAGATATTCAGCAGGTCCATCGAAAGTAAACCTACGCGGTGCACACAATCGTCTTCCTTTACGATACGTCTTGAACAGAGATTGCGAAAACGTATTATAAACGGAAAGCCCGTACATCTTGCAAACAGAAGGCGTTTACAGGTGGTCTTCCTTTAGGATATGTCTTCAACAGAGATGGCGAAGACGTATTGTAAACGGTATACGATAAAAAATACGAAAATCGGTACGTCTTACAAGCGTACTGTAAGTTACGCCTTCTAGACGTCGCGTTGACGTCCTGATCGTCTTCTATCGTAATTTGACCAAATAAGGACGTTTTTGCGACGTGTTGTGCTACCAGCGTAGTAGTCGGGCTACTACCGCTAGGTTTTTCCGTGAATACGTATCCGTCGTATCTTGCTGGTAGCCATCATGTACGGCGTAACTGAGACGTCCAGAGAGAAGCGTCTCGACACACGTAGTAGAGGACCGGTAAGGAGGGTTACTCCGCGTGCACGTCATAAATGATGTTGATGGGCTGATCTTATTGACCCGGCATATGTCCAGACACTGCTCGTCGTTCACAGCATGGGATGCTGGCGTGCGACCAACACCTCCGACTCGTGCTCGCCCATCGCCTCCACGATACCCGCGCGCCGCTGTCTACATTCATTGGGTGCGCTCCACTACAACTAGTCATCTCGTTAACATCACCCAATGCTGCAAAGTCCATGTGGCATCTCTTGGACATCGTTCGTCGGCCCGTGGCTTCCTGGCCGCGCGACATCATTTGGTCCTTTGCCTGGCGGATACTTCCCACACGTGACCGGCTGCATGCGTGGGACATCACATCAACGGAGGCCTGCCCGTACTGCGGCAGGGCAGAAACAAACTACCACGTGCTATTCGAGTGCCGCATTTCCCGCATCTTCTGGCACTTGGTTAGACATTGCACGGATGTCCTTTGTCCCGTGCAGTGTGATCAAAGGCGCCCAAACAGGCTGAGTGTGCTATGTGGCGCTGTAGTGTTGTGGAAGGCCCGTTGCAAGGCTGTCGCTCAACGGCGGCGGAACATCCCCGTTTTCCTGCTGGTACGTCAACTGCGTATTCTCGTGACTAATATCTTGCAACAAGAACTCTTTGCACTCGGCGGCGACGAGTTTCTGCAGCGGTGGCGGTTCCACCCTTCGCTTTTGGTGCAAGGGGGCTCCGTATCTGTCCGAGGTGTCCCTCCGTGAGGTGTCCGTGAACAGTACCCCTCCCATCACTCATCACTCCCATCACTCGTCTCGTGCTCCATCGAATGTAAATAGTGCATATCCCTTTTGTATCATGAAGCGTAGCAATGTGTATATCGCCCCTCATAGCCTCATAGCTCATAAATTGTAAATGTTGTTTTGAGGCGCTGTCCATGTACTGACCGTTCCACGTCGTATTAAATTTTCCTACAAGTCCATGTTTATGCCGTACTGGCGATACAAGGGCTGATCCATGAGGTACCTGAGCCACTATTCGACAACGACCTTCCTAACGAAGCCACTCAGATACGTGGACCTGTGTGTAAGTTTGTTCTTGATATAAATGTTGAAGGCATAATATTCTTCAAGCCTGCGGGGCAACTGCATGGGCATGTTGTTCACGTTGACAAGCACGTTGACGGCTAGTCCCACGATCGCATAGTTCCCCACCCTCCATATTTGAATAAATGGTAACCGCGAAGAGATGAGTCGTTCCGCGATTGAATCCAACGGTGGCAGGTGATCCGGCTTAGGTGGGTACTTGAACCCATTTGTCGCCGACATGGACGGTATCTGGCCAGCACTCAGTGACTCCTTAATGGTCGCGCACACTCTGAAGCCAATGACGTCGTCGCCGCTGCCGGGAAACGCCGTCCGCAGCACGTCGCACTAGCTGCTGGTCACTGACTTCAAGTCGAATTGGAACCAGATGCGAACTTGCACATACGCTACAAGCGTGCCCGAACTCGTTCTGGATGAAAGTCCTTTCGAAGTACATGTCCGCAGCTTGCCAACGGTCGTTAGGTGCGGAACTTGACAATGATGCTCGTTGCCGCAGCCTCTGCTTGCATGGCAACTGCGCGTTGATTCCTTTGTGGACGCGTCGACTTCCAAGTGGACGGAGTCTACAGTCCTGTTCTGTGCTGGGCTTGTCGTTCGGCTTTCTTTCTCATGTGATAGAACCGGCAGCGCTCCGCATTGGTCATAGCCGGAACCATTCTATTTCTGAAGGCAGGATGCCTTTTATTAGCCACGCTACC
Organism: Ornithodoros turicata; assembly: GCF_037126465.1. Taxonomy (NCBI): domain Eukaryota; kingdom Metazoa; phylum Arthropoda; class Arachnida; order Ixodida; family Argasidae; genus Ornithodoros; species Ornithodoros turicata. The sequence goes on along the minus strand of NW_026999476.1, from coordinate 27,634 downwards.
AGCTCGCGTGGCTCAGAGGTTAACGTGCTGGCCATGTCACGTCGTGGCAGGGAGGTAACCTGGTTCGTATCCATGTGCTAGCTGTGATGTCTGTGGTTTTTCCGGGGTTTTCCTCAGACGGTGTCAGACATATATCGGTGCTGATGATGTGTCGCTCGCGAATGAAGAGTTCAGACTGGCCGAATCATGGGGATAAACTGAATGAACCAGTGCATTATCGTCGAACGTACACGTTCACCAGTTCACAAAAGTTCACGCACGACACTTCCCTGTTTCGCCGCGTTTCACAGTTTCACGCAATACCTCGAATCGGAGGCACCAAACGAGACAGCCGAAATACGCTTGCACTACAAAATGAACATCATGGCAGTCGATGTAAAGATCGCGGGCGGCGTCGGCAAACGTTTAGGACCGCCCCTCCTCTGTGCAAAGTCAGTGTGTGTGCTTTCGTCCCGCGTGCATTAGCGCGTGCAACGTGCCTAAGTAATACTTGTTATGATAAGCAGATCATGTTGTGACCTGCCACGTGCAGGGTCGTTATCGCGGTAAGCGGTTGTTCCTATCTAGTTTGGTTCACGGTCGCTAGGGCGATTTGGTGCAGTGCTTGGGATATATAAGGATTACTCAGTGCAATAAACGTTCTGTTGTACCGCTGACATGAACCGATGCCTGAGTCATTACAATACTGAAATCAGCAAGCGGCTCCGGGCTGCCATTTCTTTTACAAACGTCCTGTTACAAGCCCTCCTTCCTTACCGAGGCGTCCTCGGTAACGAAGGAGTGCTTGTGAATGTATGCTTCTCCTCAGGCCTCCTACCAAAGCAGGTCCACATTGGAACGGTGAAATTCCTTGTCACCGAGTACAAACCGAAGTCAACTCAGTGTTTCAAGAGTGGACATTTTGGCCACGTAAATGCAACCTGCACACGTGAACAGTCATGTATGAGATGCGCCGGCAATCATGACATCAGTGCTTGTATCGAAGAAAACAGAGTGAGATGTCACAACTGTGGCAAGGCACATTCCACGCTCGACAATGCCTGCCCCGTAAAGCAGTTGGAAACAGCGGCCCATCGCTACAACGTCAACAATCGTGTCTCCATACGTTTCTATTCCATGACGCACCGTCTGTTGTTACAGCGTCCACCCGAAGGCCATTCCTCTCCAACAGCAAGATGCACTCAAGGATCAGCTTGTGCAGTACATCTCCTGGAGCACTGCCTTTGCTCAGGAAGCGTGCTAGAGCCTGTACCCACTTTCCCTTAAACGGCTGAAACATGAAGACGAGAGCATGGTCTCCCTTCTGGGCTTTCTGCCTTTCTGGGGTGTACTTCCCCAGGTTTGTGAACCCGTGGACCTTGAGCGTTGCCTTGTCAGGGGAAATAGCCTCTGTGAGTTTCATTTCGTCCACAAGCAGTACCCCTGGAATTTTTTTAACAGTATTAGCCATTGGATCCTTTTCTTTTGCCAACAAAGAAGTAGCCTTAGTACAAGGCCATGTAAGATAAGCTTGAGATAACACTATGCAACTAAGTGCAAAACATATGAACAAAAACATGTTCAAGCATGTGTTGTTGCGAGGGCTTTCATGTGCCTTGCTGCCCATGTTTTGCTGGGTCCCAGTCACTACCCCCTCAACCACAGCTCAGCCAAGCATGGCTGAGTGAACCGTGGTTGAGAAGGCATGCATAACGGGCTTTCGGCAATATGCTACACTAATATTTTAGGTGCCTTCTTGCATACCATTCTCTCTTTAGGACTTGTGCAATGCTGTACATTATAATAAGTGTAATATTTATACAGGTAATTGTGAGGAAATGGAGGAATTAGTTTACTAAAATTGGTATAATTTTTTGGTAGTTAACACTACCTTCTGTGGGCATGGATCTTTCAAATTAGTAATAAGCACAGCCCTGACTGTCAAGACATCACCCCCAAGCTTGTACAACATTCTAAATTTGTATTGTCCACATATGAAACTACCGTTGGTTAGAGTAAGAAATGTACCATGTTTCTCCTCAGGGGCCATGTTCTCTGTCTTGGTTCTGATGCATTGAAAAACACTGTCTTGAAATCCATAGACTTCTTTCAGTTTGCTTATGTAGGCATTAATAGTGTCTATAGAAGGTAGAGGAAGAAGGTCACGTTGCCCTCATGTGCTTGTAGAGCTTTGGGCTTTTTATTCTCATCAGGAGACACTCATATATCCATTCCATTGTGTATCGACGTCCTTTAGGGCCCTTTTTCCTTGCTGCGTCTAAGCATTTCTGTACGGCTAGTCGTTGGAGGTCAGGCAGGCCACGTACAGCCTCTTCCAAGGCCTGTTCTTTCACTATGGCACACTGCCCTTTTATCTTGTTGACCTCTTGCTTCAGTTTAAGTGTCTAGAAAGGCCAATTTTTTGTCAACCTTAGAATAAAATTTGTAAGTGAAAAGAATTACATACCATTTTCTTCAGGTAACGCCTACTCCGAAGCAGGTTTGCCTTAGTGTGCTTTGCAGGTCTTCCCCTGCCAATATTCCTTGCACGCTTCTGTTGGTGTGTTTTGTCGGATAATTTCTTACCCTCTTGACGGCAGGACATGCACCTTTGTATTTTTTGGCCTGGGCCGTTACTGCCTTTGACCACTATGAAGCCAAGACATTGCTCTGAATGTCTGAAAGTGAGAAACCCTTGTTTAGACTAATTTTCTAAAAGAGTATGAGAATGCAGTACCTATCACTGTGGCGTATCCCAGGGCAGGGAACAAGTTCATCGATTAGCTGTAGTGCAAGTGTGATGTCTGATATGGTTCGTGGTGTTTCAAATGGAAGTGACGATAGTTGTATCATTTTCTCTTTCACAAATATTTTCACTTCAGGCTTGTCTGTTACTATGAGACGTTTTGTCACATCATATTCTCTGCTCACATAGACAAATGCCACAAAGTGCCTTTGTTCATCAATGCTGATAGCCCACTGAGTGTTAGGCTTTTGTACGTCCTGAGAGTCTCTTATCAGTGCATCGATCAGAGTGTCTTCAGCAACAGTAGCCTGTTGGACAGTTTCCTCAACTTCTGTTCCAGGGAAGCCACTGTCATGATGGGAACAGCTAGGAGTTGGCTCTTGATGTTGCTGTTTGCGTTGTCGTTTCTCTGGTGACCCTCTTGGAGCAGGTGGTTTCCTCTTCTTTTTGGAGCTGCTCAGATACGAAGAGAGTCCAGGAAAGAGGCATGGGACTGCTGCTTCTGTTAGCACAGGTCGTGTGCGCTCCATCTTGTGCACAGTTCCATCTTTCAGGACTGTAGTGTAGCAGCGTTCAATGTCATCTTCTTGAAAGTGAAGCTCACAAACTTTGTCTTTTTCTGTAAACTGCTTGTCAAGCCTCGGAATTTTTCTCTGCCATATCTGAAGGATCTCTGGGTTCTGCATGGTGAATATTGAAGCTGTGACATTTTTACCTAGCATGGCCAGCATGAGTAGCATGGAAACTCGTTACTTCAGACTGGAAATAGCACCAACCAAGGTCTACCAAAAAGAGTCCCTATGTTTCGAAGCCCGTTCGTCTTCTACTTTGGGGATGACTAAAATGGTAGTGTGAAACGACTTTTATACTAGCAGACTGTTGTTTACAGATCAGGCGATGCAGACCGTGGACGTATGCACCGGGCGGCGGCCCGACGGACCTGTTGACATTTCCTGGGATTGATTGAATGTGAGAAAACACGACGACAACTTCACTTTCACCGTACACAGGAAAGAGACCCACACTGGATAGTATCTCAACTTCAATTCAAACCACTTCACGTCTCACAGGGCGCCTGTAGTGTCTCTTCTGTGTTGAGGAAAGAAAAATCCGAGCAGAGTTGAAGAAGAAATGCTACACACGCCTGGGTCACAGCCCTGGATCCTCAGTCCACCCTTGGACGACCAGCCTCCACATCAAGCAAAGCGTGCCCCCCTTCCGATATGTAAGACGCATCAGAGAAGCCCTTTGTCGAATTTTGGGAAAAGGAATCAACGTTTCCCACAAGCCTGTGCCACAATCAGTCGTATTCCTCAGCCACCCAGGAGAGAGCACAAGGTGTCGTGTACAAGATTCCGTTCACCATGTGTGACTCGTCATATGTGGGGGAAACAAAAAACTTGCCAGAAAGATTAAGGCAACACAAAAACGATGTCCAAAAAGCAGACTTGGAAAGAAGTGCGCTGGCGGAACACTGTCAATGCCTGACCACGTCATCGACTTCGGGAACACAAAAATCCTGGAATGTGAATCCACCCCACATTCAATCGACCGCAGGAGACATCAACCGGTCCGTCGGGCCGCTGCCCAACGCATACGTCCACAGCCTTCATCAACTGACCTCAAAACGACCACCTGCTTGTATAAAAGCTGTCTCCCATGACCATTTTAATCGCCCTTATGAAGAAGCCTAATGGACTTTGAAACATCGGGACCCTCCTTTTGGTGTACCTTGGTGAGTGCTATTTCCAGTCTGGATTACTATGACCTAGCCAGACATATTGGTGTAAAAACTTTTCACGTTCATATTAGTTACTGTTTTCATTTTGGTGATATTTGCCTGATACATAGTTATGTAAAATGTGCTGCAATGCCACATCACATAATTCCTGCAGCAAATTCTGGTCACGGCTATATGAGTATTTCCTTTTCTCTCATTTTATTCAGGTCCAGGTCCAAGAGGACATATTTTCTTTGTTATGGCATCCTGCAAAAGCAAGCTACATGTGTTCAAATGGAGAAGGGACGAGGCGCAGGCTACCTGCTGTCTAGCTTTGTGTCTCAGGGTTCCCTCAGTATGCATGAAATATTTTGAGCCTGCTGATAACTGTTGTTGAGATGTGCAATGCAAACAATATTTGCTTGTTTTACACACAACCGTGGAAATAAACCATATTTAAAAGTGTTTTAGTTTGCGTTACTATCTGTTACTGTCTGTACATATTTTCCAGCTTACGTCGCTCATTAAAGTGCCCCATATTACAATTATGAGATAAAAATGCACTAGCAGCACCACTGAGCATGCACTGCAGGGTATGTCAAAGTGGAATTTGCTAATCCAAGGTTGCAATATTAGTATACTGACACATCTTGTATAATGCCTAGCAACACACTTTCACTTCAACAGGCGCTTACTTTTGGAGCGCCGAATAGATGGGGATTTTTTACCCCTTTTTCCTTGTTCTCTGTCTTAAAACTGGGGTATCCAGTCCTGCAGCCTGGTATGAAACAAGTCTTGCTCATACCTCAAAGAGCTCAAACAGAGCCTGATCTATCCGCGTAATATGCACAACCAGGAAGCCGCAACAAGCAATGTGAAAGTGAATTCCTAACGGTCCACACGGGCGTTTAAAGTGGAACTTTGAAAACGAGTTACTGGTCAAGCAACACAGTCGAAATTCAAAAGAAACTATGGTAGACGGCATAGAAAACAAAAGGAAAAATATCTCCTCCCCCCTGCAGAGAAAATTAGTTATTCAAAACTCATTTGCCTCGTAATAATAACCATGACAACCGTTTCGTAAACTGGACAGCAAAATTTATTTTCCGTATGCTTTACACACTCGCCGATTTCTACACCGCCGAAAAACTATACGCTGCAAAATGCAGTGTGGAACATCCTTCTTGTGTCTTGGAAAACTCAGCCACAACATACTTCTGACAGTGTGAGCAAGTTTCATAACGTCGAATACATAATGTTTTGCAAGACGACTTCCCGCTACAGCCAATATAGCCCCCATATCGTGCGCCCAGGTGGTTTCTCACCGTATCCCTCAAGTTGGCCTTGATGAAAAAAGATAGCCAAATGCTGAATAAATGGCACATTTCTTAATGCCTCAGGTCCATGTTTCTTTTTCAAGCTTCCCTTCGAAGTGCTTCATAACGAAGTATTCAAGCGCGAAACATAGCATTGCGTCAACGGGAAATCCAGAGAAGTAGTCTCCGACGGAACGCGAGCGCCGCGGCGCGGCCAGAAAAGATTCGTGGAATTACGGACGTCGTTTCCGAGCTGAGTTCGGTCTCCTTACTTCTCCTCCCTGTTCCAGACACGTCGCCTGCTCTCTGGCAAACGCACGTGCTGTTTCTAGACTTTTCGGCGCGACGCTTAAATGCTTGTGCGCTCCAGGCTGCAGCATTCTTTCTTTGGACTCAGTTGTGTTCAGAGAGCTATCACTCTTGTGCTTTTGCTACCAAGTAGTTTAATAAACCGTTTGCTGTTTATTCGACGACTCGCTGGTCCATTTCGCTTCGTGACATTTCTGGTGGAGGTGCGGGGCAGGGCGCGAAAAATTTCTTCTTCTACGCCCCTCATGAGTCGCTGAACCTTCTTCTCCTCGGATGCTTTGGGGTGAGCTCGCCGCAAGAGCCGCAACACATCTTCGACGAAGCCAGTAACGCTTTCATTTGGCAGCTGGATCGGTCTCTGGAGCAGTTGTTCAGCGCGTTCAGCTCGTTGTTGAAAAGCGAACGTCTCGCGGAGTTTGCTTTTGAAGACGTCGCAGGACGTGAGCGAAGTCTTCCGGTTCTCGAACGATGTCTTCGCGGTGCCTTCCAGGGAGAAATAGACGTTGACGAGCTTCTGGTCGTCACTCCAGTTGTTGAACCTGGCGATCCGCTCGTAGTGGTCGACCCAATCGTCCACGTCGTCGTAAGACTCCCCGCTGAATGTCTTCGGTGACCGTACGTGACGGAGGGGACAGGGTACTGGCAAATCGAAGTCGACGAACGGGACCGTGAGAAGACTGCCTTCGTCACTCCGGATGGACTTTTCGAATTCAAGTTTATGCCTTTCGGCCTTTGCACAGCACCAGCGACGTTCCAGCGAGTTATGGATACAGTTCTGGCCGGGTTGAAGTGGATAACCTGCCTGGTGTACCTCGACGATGTTGTCGTCTTCGCAAGAACTTTCGAAGAACATGTTGAACGGCTAAAGCAAGTCCTCGAGGCTATCAGAACTGCAGGGTTGACGTTGAAGCCTCAGAAGTGTCGGTTCGGCTACGAGGAACTCAGATATCTCGGCCATCTCGTGAGCAGCGACGACGTACGCCCCGACCCCGAGAAGACGGCGGCCATCGCAAATTACCCTGTTCCTTCTAACGTGAAAGACGTTCGAAGCTTTCTTGGCCTTTGCGCCTACTACCGACGGTTCATTCCCAACTTTTCAAGAATTGCGTCACCCCTGAATGCCCTCACGAAGGACGGATCCACGTTTATCTGGAGTGAAGCCCAGCAACAGGCGTTTGATGAATTGAAGACGCGTCTACAAACCGCACCCGTTCTTGCCCACTTCGATCCAAACGCCGAAACAGAAATACACACCGACGCAAGCAACGATGGTCTAGGAGCGGTGCTCGTTCAGTTTCACGACGGCGTCGAACGTGTCATCGCTTACGCAAGCAGAACGCTAACCAAGGCAGAGAAGAACTATTCGACGACCGAAAAAGAGCGCCTTGCACTCATATGGGCCATCACAAAGTTGCGTCCCTACCTGTACGGACGGCCGTTCAAGGTGGTAACAGACCACCACTCTCTGTGCTGGCTGGCTGGTTTAAGGGACCCCTCAGGACAATAAGCGAGATGGAGCCTCCGATTCAGGAAGAAAACACAACGACGCCGACTGCCTGTCCCGAGCACCACTCCAGCGACTGGACAACGGTCACGAGGACGACGACGCCTTCCTCGGTCTAATGAGCGCGACTACCATTTCTTTCAAGCAGTACAACGACCCCGAACTGAAGACACTCGTCGACTATCTGCAGGGCCGCGCCGACAATGTTCCTGCCATCTTCAGAAGATCACACCCAAATTTTTCCCTACGTAATGGTGTCCTCTACAAAGAAAACCACGCACCACAAGGCGCTACGTGGCTTCTCGTTGTACCTGGACACATGCGCCTCGAGATTCTTGAATCCTGCCACGACGAACCGTCATCGGGTCATTTGGGATACAGCCGGACACTGGCCCGCATAAGGGAAAAGTACTACTGGCCAAAACTGGCCAAGACCGTCCACCACTACGTAAAGACGTGCCGGGAATGCCAACGACGAAAAACGCCGCCGGTTCGACCTCTGGGTACCTTCAACCAATCACACCGCCGTCGGCGCCGTTCGAGCAGATTGAGATTCATCTACTACACTCTAAACCCGGTGGCGGATAAATAAGCGCTATTTTTTTGAAAATTTATAGCACTTACTCTGAGGCCGGATATATCCGCCCCATAGGCGTTAGCCGCCACGGCTTCTTTGCGCCTCCACGTTACACGCGCGTGCTCCATGCGCCGCGGCTCCTATACGCGCCACTGTTATGCGTTGCGCGCTTTATTCGCTTCAACCGGTATGCACTACTTCAACTATATGCTATGTTTCCGATCACCACACTTCACACACCTGTGTGGAAAGCAAATACAATCTTTATTGGCACACAACACACAAATATCATGTACAGCACCAATACGTCGGTATCTATCTGGCCTGTGGGTGTATTTCTGACAAGACAATTGTTTTCGTAAGCTACTGGATTTTGACAAAAAAAAAATTATATTAGAGCAATGCGGGCGTGGTTCTTGCAGGTGATCTTGTTGAAAACATGTGCAGTGCAGAAGAACATTATTCTTTTTTTTTTATGCTTCAATCAAAATGCATTGCCCAGATGACAAATTAGATAAAACAGCAACAGAAATTAAGCCGAACAACTTCGTGCCTCAACATGCTGTTCCCTTGCTAATACAACAAATCAGTTTTAAAGCAGGTAACCAGGAGCACCAATGTCTGATGAACTTGAAGGGCACTGTAGTGGATGAAGTACTTCTTCAATTGAGCTTGAGGGATGAGGGTCACTATGAGAAAAGTAATCGGAGCATTATGTCTGTCCATTCTCACTTTGGTAGGATGCAGTGAATATGATATCTCTCAGTAGATTATAATCAACATAACTAAAATAAGAGTGCAGTTATACACACTTAGGATGGTAAGGGATTAAGTAGGCGCTCGTGAAGACGCCAAAATATGAAGGTGAGACAAAACTGTTTGTCCTGCAATACTATCCAAGTTCGCAGGTGAATCCATATTAATCGCGATCCCAATGAGACGCATATATACTCTGCATAGGAGTCGCTTTGCACCCAGGTTTGTGAAAAAAAAAAAAAATCGGTGCAGATATTTAAGCATTTCTACAATTAACCGAATAATATGTGACACTTTCACATGCTCACACTCTTCTATATTGAAGTGTCGTGTTTTCATCGTGTTCATGTGCCTATCTTTCCAATTTATTATTGAGAATTAAAGAGTGCGGCATAGACACGAGTTGGTAGGGTCTTACGATTAAGCGATCTCAGTAAACGAACCACCAGCTGCTACGAATAATTCGAAATGTCCTTACCCGAAATATTCAGATCACAGTGTTCCCCTCAGTGTAGTCGGAGGACGGAGTGTCACCAGTTACGTCTGAAAGAAAGAAGAGTTTCACACGGAGGAAAATTAAACGCAGGTGCAAGATGACGTAGAAACACAATCACGGAAAGGATAATTACCGGTATAGACGCGCAGAACATCATTTTCTTCGTCTGAGGCAACTACGAGAGGTGGTTGTGCTGCAAGTATGGACAATATTTCGTAAATGTGCTCGAAAAGGTACACAATGCACAGCCTGTTGCTTACCGGCATTTTCATGACTGATCGGCGGATGCCAGCTGTGCACGGATGTCCCGGCTGACAAGTCTTGCGGGAGTTGTACGATGTCACCGATGCGTGCATACTGCCCATCAGTCTAGACACCGGCCTTCTACAAGGCCAGCGATGTCACAGCCAAGGAGACAAACCAACAAACTGCTTCGAAAATAAGCGGCGTCCGCCGAACCAACCCCCACCAAGACGCCGACCGTTGCATGACGTGATGCAACCTGCAGCAATGACACAGCTGCGAACTTGGGAACATTGGTAACCGCCACGATTCTATCCGCCACACTGTTTCGCCAGGCACTCAACAAACAAAACAAAGAAATACGTCCACTTTTCTTTCAGTGATAACGTGCGGGAAACTTGTTTTCTTTGTCTTGTTGTTGTGTTCTTTTTGTTGTTGTTAACGTTTCGGTGGTGTGGCGGATAAGGCTAGCAGACAATTAACAACAGCAGCAAAATATGCGCCTCTTATCCGTCCTTTATCCGCCACCGGTCTTAGAGTACTCTCTTAGAGCATTCGATTGATTGTAGAAATGCTTAAATATCTGCACTGATCTTTTCCTTTTTTTTTTACAAACCTGGGTGCAGAGAGACTCCTATGCAGAGTATACATGCGTCTTATTGGGATCGCGATTAATGTGGATTCACCTGCGAACCTGCATGGTAATGCAGGACAAACAGTTTTGTCTTCCCTTCATATTTTGGCGACTTCATGGGCGCCTACTTAATCCCTTTCCATCCTAAGTGTGTATAGCAGCGTTCATAACTGCACTCTTATTTTAGTTCTGTTGATTATAAACTACTGAGGGATATCTTATTCACTGCATCCTACCAAAGTGAGAATGGACAGACATCATACTCAGATTACTTTTATCATAGCGACCCTGGTCCCTCAAGCTCAATTGAAGAAGTCCTTATGCGTTGAAGTACCTCATCCACTACAGTGCCTTTCGAGTTCATCAGACATTGGTGCTCCTGGTACAGTACTGTTACCTGCTCTAAAACTGATTTGTTGTATTAGCAAGGGAACAGCATGTTCAGGCACGAAATTGTTCAGCTTAATTTCTGTTGCTGTTGTATCTAATTTGGCATCTGGGCAATGCATTTTGATTGAAGCATAAAAAAAAGAATAATGTTCTTCTGCATTGCACATGTTTTCAACAAGATCACCTGCAACAGCCACGCTCGCATTGCTCTAATATAGTTCTTTTTGTGAAAATCCAGTAGCTTAAGAGAAGAACTGTCTTGTCAGAAATACACCCGCAGGCCTGATAGATACCGAAGTAGTGGTGCTGTACATGATCTTTGTGTGCTGTGTGCCAATAAAGATTGAATGCGCCTTCCACACAGGTGTGTGAAGTGTGGTGATTGGAAACATAGCATACAGTTGAAGTAGTGTTTACTTTTAACGAAATTTCAATATAACGAAGTAAATCGCCTAATTCACCGACTTCGTTATACCGGGGTTTAACTGTATACCGGTTGAAGCGAATAAAACGCGCAACGCATAACAGTGGAGGCGTATAGGAGCCGCGGCGCATAGAGCACGCGGCGTGTAACGTGGAGGCGCATATAAGCCGTGGCGGTTAACCCCTGGGGCGGATATATCCGGCCTCAGAGTAAGCGCTATAAATTTGCAAAAAAATAGCGCTTATTTATCCGCCACCGGGTTTAGAGTGTAGGGCCCTTCCCACGTTCGTCTTCCAGAAATCGTTGGATAATCGTCGCCACCGACTACCTGACACGCTATGCCGAGACTAAGGCACTTCCACAGGGCACAGCAACAGAAGTGGCTAAGTTCTTCATCGAGAACATCGTACTACGACACGGAGCTCCGACGACTTTAATCACCGATAGGGGAGCGGCATTTACAAGCAGGCTAACACAAAAAATCCTACGGCTCAGCCACACCGCCCACCGCAGAACAACGGCGTACCATCCGCAGACGAACGGGCTCACCGAACGCCTAAACAAAACCCTTGCCGATATGATTTCGATGTACGTCGACGTCGAGTAGAAGACATGGGACGAAACACTGCCTTACGTCACATTCGCCTATAACACGGCTGTCCAGGAAACAACGGGATTCACAACGTTCCGCCTTGCACACGGTCATGACGCATCGACTATGCTGGACGCGATGCTGCCCCACGAACCCAGTGATGAGGAAAACGACGCTCTTGACTTCACACAGCGAGCAGAAGAAGCCCGCCAGCTGGCCAGACTACGCATTGGTCAACAGCAACGCATCGATGAAAGAAGATACAATTTGCGCCGACGAGACGTACGCTTCAGTCCAGGCAACTTGGTATAGGTTTGGACGCCGATTCGACGACGAGGCCTTAGCGAGAAGCTACTCAAGCGCTACTTCGGTCCCTACAAAGTACTTCGACGCATTGGAGACCTGGATTACGAAGTGGTACCCGAGGGCAGCGCTCCCTCACGACGACCCCCGAGGACTGAAATAGTTCACGTCGTTCAATAATTCAAGCCGTACTACAGCAAGTAGCGCTGTAGACTGGTCGGAAGGAGACAAACATGACGAAAAAAAAAAAGAAACGGCATCGAGACGATGCCACCTCTACGGAGGGGCCAATGCCACGAATCATCTTCGAGAAACATCCAGGGCAGGCACGAAACGGTACATCTCATCCCGGCGCGTGCTGAAGAAGAAGCAAGAAGCTTCCAGACACATCGTAGTATGCTCTCTGGCAAACGCACGTGCTGTTTCTAGACTTTTCGGCGCGACGCTTAAATGCTTGTGCGCTCCAGGCTGCAGCATTCTTTCTTTGGACTCAGTTGTGTTCAGAGAGCTATCACTCTTGTGCTTTTGCTACCAAGTAGTTTAATAAACCGTTTGCTGTTTATTCGACGATTCGCCGGTCCATTTCGCTTCGTGACAATATTATATGTACTGCCATACACACTCCCCAGCGATACCAGAATGCAGGAGATTGAGCGCATAAACAGAGGCGCCCTCAAAACTCCTCTTGGCTTACCACGAGCAGCAAATAACGCTGAAACTTACCTGGAAGCTAGAACCCTCCCCCTCCAGAAAAACCGAAATGGAGAAATTACTCCTCCAGTTTGACCTACGTAGGTCAACACCAGTTGGAATAGACATCCTTGAACGCGTCAATTCGCAGAAGCACTCCCGCTTCGCAAACCTCGTTCACACCTTCTCCCTGTCAGCTAAACCAGTCCCTGAAACCCCTGAGGCAATGCCACCATGGCTTGTCCGTGAAGTAAGCTTCAGTATGTCCATAGCACACTTACGGAAGAAGAAGACAGTCCCTGCAATCGTCGCCAAATCAATTGCCTCCGACTTCATTCAGACGACACTCGACGACCACCTGAAGATGTTTACAGACGGCTCTGTCCCCCAAAAGCCCAGATCAAGCACTCCCGCCTTCCACATTCCAGCCCTTATCTTGGAGCGGACGCATCACCACCCAAGTCTCCTCGTCAACTGCCGAGCTCATAGCCGTACAACGTGCTCTGAGGAACCTACAAACACTTTCCCCTCAACCAGCAGTCATCCTCACTGATTCCCGCTCAGCCCTTCTTCGGATCCACACCCAATGCACGAAGACACCGTGGGCATAGACGGCAATGAACAGGCGGACAACCTTGCAGCAGCAGCGCACATACTTGACGCAAACCTACCTACTCCTACTGACCCTGACGCCACGCGCACGGCAATAAGGGACCATATCACCATGGTTCACCGCCGGACAGCAAACCCTTTCGACACACTGCCACGCTTATACATCGCCTGAGAACGGGAAGTGCCTTCACACCAGCGTTCCTGCATAAACTCGGGTGAACAGAGTCACCGTACTGCAGCAGATGCAGGGAATTACCCGACATATCCCATCTTCTCATTCGTTGCGGAAGATATCACAGCGAAAGGCAATCCCTACTTCAACACCAGATCATCAACATGGCGGTCACGCTCTCCGCGAGCTCCGCTGTTCCAATGGCCCATGGCCAGGTTTCTGTTCTTTCTGTACCTGCCTCTGGCTCTGTTCCCCCGTCTACGGCTGCCCCGGAGTCTGCCCTATTATTCTGCCCCGTTTCTCGTCCACCCTGGATTTCAGCCTCTGTACTGTTCTCCACGCCGATGTCACAGGTAGGCCTTACACCGTGGCGGATTTTAAGCTGGCCCTTCGATCCCTTTTGCAATTTTCCGACATTGAAGACCTTGGACAATATCAGTATAACCACGTCTGGCTCTTGCAATTTAAAACTGCCACTGCCAAGGACCACTTTATGACGCATCGGAAGCTCACGGTCAAGGGAAAGAAGTGCATCATCCTAGAAGCCACTAATCCGGTCCTGCAATTGCGGCTGAACTGGGTTCCCTCCGCCGTTACAGAGCGTGACATACGGGCTGCTTTTGTGAACTACGGCAACGTGGAAGAAGCCAGTAGAATTACTTGGTCGGACCCTGACCTTGGAAAGATCGGTTCCCTGTCGCGCTCTGTGAAACTGCGCCTAAAAAAGGACGTTACTACTATGGACGTTCCGCACCTCATCACTATCTGCGGCACTCAAGTGCTGGTCTTGTGTAAGGACAGGCCGCAACTGTGCCTTCGGTGCAAGCAGCTAGGTCACATACGCCGGGAGTGTAAGGTCCCTCAGTGCACCAGTTGCAAGCGCTTTGGTCATGAAACTGCCTTCTGCCCAAGGTCGTACGCCGCCATCGTGTCCGTACAGGATCGTGAGGAAGACCTAATGGACCATTGTGACGATGAAGATGTGCTTTTGGTGAAGAAGGCGCCTCCTCGTCAACATGCGGCGGAGCCTGTGTGTACGGAAGTCAACGGTGGACTTGTTGATACAGGAACTGTCCCGTCTGATGGCGGAGCCCCAGCCGTGACTCCATTTCCGGACACGAACACTGAAAGTTGTATGGGCACATCCACGTGGGCAGAAGACATGGACTGTCACGACAGTGTGACCAAGAGAAGGCTCTCCTCATCGCCTCACCGTGCTGCCGTCAAGACCTTGAGAGTGGGCTCTTCAAGTGACATCCAGGAGGATTCTAGTGACACCCTAATTGCGGTCACGCCGGCGTCAGGTACCCGGGTATCGTCACCGTCTGGCAATGCCGCCTCGCAGGACACCAGGAGTGGGAAAGCAGCGCAATGGACGACGGTGGCAGCCCGCCGTGGACGCAGAAACCGTCACCGCACGTCATAGAGGGTCTTAGCTTTTCGGCTCGGGTCCAGGGGAAGATGTGCTCGTGCGAGTCAGGAAGATGCTTGTAGAGGCTAAGGTGAAAGACTTTTTCTTCCACCTACACACCGGCACTCTACCTGTGCGCGCTTGGCTGTGAGAACGAGGTTTCTTTGTGGCTTTTAATAACTACAACTGGTTGCTTTCTTCTTCTGGGAGTTCTTCCAGCGTGCCTTCAAGAGGAACATCTACCTGAGTGTGCGGGCTATTCGGTACCTCCCGATCCGTCCAGGCGGCGAGCTCCCGTGAGACATACTTATTTTGTTAGGTAGTGCGGAGGACCCTCTCTAGCTCAAAGTACTTGAGCTTGTTCTGTCAAGCCCCACGGAGTATCAATGGACTGACCCTGGTCCTCAAATCACACTCACACTTTTGTACATACTTCATCTCAAGCATGTATTCTTGTGTCATCCCTCTTAATCACATACCGCATCTTGCATTGTAAATAACATCTACGTCTTGAACTGTAACAGTGTGAAATAAACCGTCCTTGAAAAAAAAAAAAAAAAAAAACAGCTCCCGTGGCTCAGTGGTTAGCGTGCTGGCCATGTCACGTCGAGACTGGGAGGTACCCGGGTTCGAATCCCTGTGCCGGCTGTGCTATCTGGGGTTTTTCCTGGGTTTTCCTCAGACGCTTTCAGACATATGTCGGCACAGTTCCCTTAGAAGTCGGCCCAGTACGCACATTCCCCCAGGGCGTGAGTCGTGACGTTGCCCACATACCTGAGGCCGACAACGGCAAGCCCTATCACCACAACCACCCTACTTCAACGTCTTCAGGACGCAAGCACCAGTCTATGATCTTCTAATGAGCTCACACACCCTCAAGGGTCAAGAGGTACCCTAAGAAATATTCGGGACGCAGTCCTCAGCTTCCTAGAAGACACCGGGCTCTCATGAACTTTGTAATTTCATCCATCCCCCAACTCCTCTCCTTCCGCTTTACTTTCTTAACTTTTTTCTTTAACCTTTTAATCTGCTTAATATTTTCCTCCCCTACTCCCCTCCCTTGGAAATGTAACTTGCCGCCACTATTCGGAGCAGGTAGACCACATTTCTTTTCCTAATGAACGTCACTGCAACCACCACCACCCTTCACAGTTTCTATAGTTCTCCCTTTCTCCAGTTGACGGTGTCGCCATCTATGTCTGCCGCTGTACACATGGGTGACATAAAGCAGCCATTTTTGTAACTACCCTCAAGCGGGTGCTTCTTGCAAAACCGCCACCTTTTCCTGGCCACACGTCATAGAAAACGTCATTTTGAGGTCATGTAACTTTGTTTGCATGTCGTTTTACCGCTTGCCGACATATTCCCGTCGGCATAAAGCCAAGAGATGAACGTATTTTGCCAACGTAAACTATATGCGGTGCTTCTTCATCGAAATGGTAGCCCATAGCATCGGCTCAGTGTGTCTTAACGCGCGATCGTCATTTCATCTTCGGAAGTCGTGAAGAGTACGAGGCCTTATGTACAAAACTGCACATTTTACTGTGAGATTATCGGATAAAAATAATTACCGTGCTCGAAAGACTTCCAAAACGTCGCGAAGAAACAATAAACGCTTTGTTTACAAACGGTGTGGCCGCCAATCACGGGCGCGGCCATCTTTAATTTCACGTGTGCGTTGACGTTTGCTGTGACGTGCGACCAGGACCTGTCCAGGATGCATTGCATTCGCCCTGAACGCTTTCGTCTATGCCACCCCTGTGCCGCTGTAAAGCTGGTAAAGCAGTGTTGAACGCATGCGCAGGAGCCAGAAGCGGAAATGGCGGCGACTGAAATGAACTGAAGAAATGTAAACTACGGGAGAATTACAGTGCAACAGAATGAAGAGTTTTTTCTTCTCCTTCTTGAGACAGCGAGAGACGGTTTCAGACCTGCACGTCGCTTGTCGCTTTGACAACATATGACCGGCATGTGACCGTCAGATTAGCGCAGTATTGAACGAACACGTCGGCGAGTGTTCGGCCATCGATTCAGTTCACATTTATTACATGATATGCACAAATCAATGACATGCCGGACGCCTTCAACCCTGTACATAGACACATCTCCTGATGCTAGAGCTTTTATCGACCTTTCGTTAACTTTTAATTTAGAGCAACTTGTATCTGTACCAACTAGAAGTACTGTTTCAACCGAATCCATACTTGACCTTGTTTTTGCATCGCATCCAGAGGACGTTACCTCTCTCTCTGTTTTTGATGGGTTAAGTGACCATAAGATTGTACATTTCATGTTACCGTCTGCCTCATCCATCCACCATAATAACATAGTCACCAAAACTATTCGAGACTACAAACGCGCCAATTTTGACGCGATTAACGCCGGTCTACGAACATTTCATGGTGAGTTTGTTTTGTGTTTCCACAAGCGATCTGTTGACGAAAACTGGTGTCTTTTTCGCGACACCCTTAACCGGCTTGTCGACTTGCATGTTCCTAAGTTACGCATAATAACTCACAAAAGGGCTCCTTGGTTTAGGAAAGAACTAAAAGTCCTTCGTAACAAAAAGAAGCGATTATTTAAGAAGGCCAAGGCCTCAACTGCTCTTGACCACTGGAACGAATATCACGAGTGCGCTCGCTCTTACAAATGTGCACTAAAAAAAGCCAAAAACAAATACTTCCGCCAGGATTTACCTTCGCTCCTTATTCACAACCCAAGGAGATTCTGGAATGAGATATCTCCTGTTAAGGACAACGCCATCCGTCTGTCCGACTCCGGTGGGAATTCAATACCCCCGAACGAGTGTGCTTCATTATTTGCTGCACATTTTTCCTCTGTGTTCCCTATAAGCCATAAGGACCATACTACGTACATACCTCAAGAAGGATGCGTGCCACTTGAATGTATCACTTCCCAAGGCATCTGCAAGCTAATCGAGTCACTCAAATCATCCACATCCTCCGGGCCAGATGATATCAATACCAAAGTACTAATCATGACCAGGCAAACCTCTAGTATGATTCTGGCATACATCTTTTCACAGTCCTTGCATAATTCAATGCTACCGTATGATTGGAAAGTAGGGAAGATCATCCCAGTGTTTAAGTCTGGCGACACCCAATTAGCTAATAACTACCGACCCATATCACTAACAAGTATCTGCTGTAAACTACTAGAACACATTATTTATTCACATGGTGCGAGATTTTTTGAGAAGAATGACTTCTTCTATCCACTCCAACACGGTTTCCGTAGGGACCGTTCCTGCGAAACTCAGCTTGCATCTTTTCTTCATTACCTCTTTTCTAACGCTGACGTATCTGCACAAACTGACGCCGTATTTCTAGATTTCCGTAAGGCTTTCGACAAAGTGCCTCATAATTACCTTTTACAGAAACTTCGTGCTACTAATATTGACTGTAAAACCTATTATTGGATACAAGACTTCCTCACGAATCGCTCTTCCTTCGTAATATGCAATGATCATCGTTCCGATTTTTTTGCTGTAACATCTGGTATCCCTCAGGGATCGGTGCTTGGTCCCCTTCTCTTTCTTATTTATATTAACGACCTCCCTAATAATATTTCTTCCACCACACGGCTATTTGCCGATGACTGTGTTATCTATCGCAAGGTTTCTTCCTTTTCTGATCAGGTTGCTCTCCAACATGACCTCTCACTAGTTCATTCGTGGTGTTTAACCTGGCAGATGCCTCTTAACCTTAACAAATGTAATGTTATTACTTTTGCCCGTCGCAATTACGGCCGTTTTTCTCAATATCCATACTCACTAAACGACATTGCTCTTACTAAAGTGAGCTCTTACAAGTATCTTGGCATTCATCTCTCCCAAGACCTAACTTGGAACAAGCACATTGAATTCATTGCTGGCAATGCTAACCGGACTCTTGGCTATATTCGACGTAACCTGAAACTCGCACCCCAGGAAATTAGAAAACTAATATACTTATCACTAGTACGTTCAAAACTGGAGTATGCCTCAGCTTTGTGGGACCCTCCTCAACAATACTTATCCTCCGCTCTCGAAGCCATCCAGAATAGAGCAGCCCGTTTCATCGTTGGTGATTACTCGCGTCATTCTTCAGTCTCGGTAATTAAACAACAACTTCAACTCCCTAACCTAGAAAAACGTCGATACATTGCAAGGTTGTCTCTGTTTCACAAGTTCATTCATACCATTCCGCCTAGCATTTCCCCTATCACTCGTTCTTCCACAATCTTTCCCCGCTTCGACCATTTGTACAAGGTAACTCGTTTCGCCTGCCACACTGATATCTTTGCTAAATCATTCTTTTGTAAGACTACTATTAACTGGAATGATCTTCCCTTGAATATTGCGGAGCTCACTGATCACACCACGTTTCATAGGAAGATATCATCTACCATTTAACCATTCACTAATAATCAATTGATTCCTTTCTTTTCGCACCGTTATTTGTCAAGTGAATTTATTGTTATACCTAATATCTGTACAACCCCACTCCCCCATGCAATGCTTGCAAGAGCCCTTGGGGTATTGTAAATAAATACATAAATAAATAAATAAAAGCGGATGCTATGAAAGTCTGAAAGATGTAGCTGCCGCCTCAATATAATTCCAGAAAACATATGCACAATCGGTCATTAGACGACGTATTCTGAAAGGCGCCAGAAAAATTTCACGTGACTTCAGCGAGCTGGCCGCTTACCTCGCCGTTGGAGTCGGTCACATGATGTTATGACGTCGCGGAGAGTAAACGAATGAACGATTCTGTGAACCGAACTGAACGGAATGAACGAGTTCAACAAAACGAACTGGATTGCCCATCACTGTGCTGAGAACCGTGCCCAACTGTGCCGAGTCACTCGGCACAGTTCTCTTACAAGTTGGCACAGGACGCATATTCCCCCAGAGCGTTAGCCGTGACGTTGCACACCTCTGTGAGGCCGACAACGGCGAGCTCCTTTAGTAGCACCACCACCACCATTATTAGCCACGAACTTAAGCTGATGCCCTTGATACCTCCACAAATGAGTCCTGCACTTTTACTTCAGATCACGTCAAATTGCAGCCTATAGTGCTGTGGACTTTTGGCAACGTAAACGAGTCAGCTGCGCTCAGCACGACGACAGACATGAATCGCCCTTTTTACACCAACTTCGAGGTCGTGGCTGGTTTCGTTATTGCTCTCAACCCTCCAGATACCACATATTATGAGGTTAAGGGGTTAAGGGGAACTCAAGGGCCTTTTTTCGCGAGCTCCTGCCCACCGTTCTTGGCACTTCGTTTTCCTCTTCTTCCGCTTTGGCCCTTTTGAATTGCCAACTGTAGGATCGGGGGGGGGGATACGTTTATTGAAAAAAAAAGGGACAAGAGTAATGCCTGCCCACATCCACATCTCAAAAATAATACTACCCTCGCCCTAAAAACGAAGAGCAGGGGTTTATGCCTATTCCTGGACGTTGTCATTGCCACGACGGGCGGAACCCCGTTGGGTGCCCCGCCCGGTGCCCGCCTATATGGATTGACAGAATGACACTTTGAGTGACGAAAGTGACAGTTTTCGTGTCGCTCAGCTTTCGAGGATGCCACCCTAATGCCGATTTTAAAGACGTATTCACGTGAAGTGTCAACGTGACAAGTGAATGTGCTTCGTATCATATTACGACACACGCACAGATACGCAAAATAATAATTTATTCATGTCAGTAATTTATTTAGGGTCAGTTTGCCTCGTAGAAGCCTCCCGTACACCTCAGTACCATTATGTGGAGTCCATAGTCAGTTGAAATATTGAAGATTACAATCGCTTTGAGTTTGAATTCGAATAAATATAAAAAAGAAAAGATATTGAATTCGTCACCTGACGAATTCTGCTACTCCCACAAAGGTCCTCCAAAACCCCCACAAAACCCCACAGAAAGGAAAAATGAAAAGGTGAAAAGATAAAAATAGAAAAACCCCTCCAGCACCCCTCCCGGCCACCGAACTGAATGTGCACATGTGTAGCTGCATCACCTAGAAGTGAAATGAATTGCCAGAAACTAACAGGAACGGGGAACTCGACGACACATGCCCAAAATGCGGTCCATGTCACTGCGCGTTATGATGTTGACAATCGCTTTCTTGCTCTTAATTGGAGCGCTTTGTTGCGATTCTCCCATGGTGGCCCATGTCATATGTCACAGAGCCCTTATGTCACAGAGCATATGGCAGAGAGCTTCGAGTATGTGGATAACGGAATTCATTCAAGGTGAAGCCGATTTTAATAGGAAGGAACTGCGAGAGGTACACACAATTATATAGCATGTCCTTCTAACTGTTCAATCAGAATTTCGCATTTCTGCCACGCGTCTCACATTAGATTTAATGGCAACATTAATAATGTCGTTGCCGAGGAAAAAATCAGTGGCCACCACGTTGGCGCACTTCCACCACTCGTCCCTGAACCATTTTGTTACCTCGCCGTTGACTTCCTGCGCAAATTCCCGATTGGTGACCGTGTAAAAGGGGAACAATGCGTGCATTTCCGCCATAGAGACCGTCTGTGTCCCCGGAAGATGCAAACATACTCTGTCCTCGAGGTATTTTTTGAGTTTTTGTACACTCCGTGCTCCTGACCAAAGTCGATGTGATGCCGGCAGGAAATACTGCGAGTTGGCTTGAACGGACTTCTCCTTGTAGCTAACGATAACTTTTCCCTTCACTTCGCTGCAATTGCCCATCAACTCACCAAGAGTTTTGTGTGCGGCGTCTTTGTGAGCGATCACGTCTTTGAGCTCTTCTACTATTAGTTTTACTAAAGCCTTGTGGTTGCGCTCACGATCTGGACACGTGAATTCGAATCCCCTTATAAATCGGTGGAAGTCGACGGCGACAATTTCACCGGTGGCTCGTACAAACGATTTCACGGTTCGCAATAACTCCTTAACCGTGATTTGACCTCTGATGTCTTCTCGGTTAACCCAGAAGTCTGAATTGTAGGCTCTAACTCTGATATCGAGGAATCTTATGCCATAAACGAGCTGGCTGAAAATGTCCTCTTCTTGATAGTCGAGTACGTTCTCAATAGGTACGATGATTTCTGGCTTGAATGTGTCGTAGTTCCCAGATTTGTGCGTTCCTGGTAGCATAACTTGGTTGAGCATAAAGCCGGACAGCGCCTGACAATTGTCTCGCATCCACGTTGGCCTACCTGCACAAAAAGAAAAAGAGAAAATGCAGAAATTCAGTAAATCATTCAGGAACCAACCGAGATCGATATACAGGGTGTTTCACGAAAAATGATCCAAAATTAAAAAAAAAAGCATTGCACACCAATAAGACGGACTTCATAGTGTTACCAGTGGTGTGACTATCCCCGGCCTCCAGAGGAAGAACGATGTTCCTGTGACAGTAGCCCAGCTCGCGCATCTCAGTTCTGCCTATCCGCTGAGGCGCGCCATTTATACTGATGGATCGGTAGCGAATGGGTCATCAGCAGCGGCCTACTATACGTCTCGCAGGTAAACCGTGACCTCGCCCTCCGACTTCCCTATACAGTGTCCTCCACGGATGCGGAGCTGCTCGGACTGCTTGCCGCTCTGCGGCATATCGCTGAATCTGTACCTGATGCGTGGGTCATCCTCACAGACAGCAAGGCGTCTTTGGCGCTCCTGTCAGCATACCACCCGAGCGTCGTGAGTGATCTGCGTACCATGGTACTTCAGGAGTACGCCCAACTCTCCTCGGTCGGCCACCGTATCTGCCTTCAGTGGGTACCCAGGCATACAGGGCTACACGGAAACTGTGCTGACGCGACTGCGAGACGCGCCGCGCTTGATGCCGCCACGCAGGTGCCCCTACTGCCGCTCCCGGTGTCTGCGTGTCGCCTGCTTATACGGTGTCTCTGCGGCGACGGCACCCGCCAGTTTATTGTAGACGCTATCCGACCTAATGCGTTCCCGCAGTCCTTCGACCCCTCGCTGGAGTTTGTCATCGGCTGCCGCTGTACCCGCGAGGAGGAGCGGCATCGTCTTCGGCTGAACGTTGCCCTCACCCGTTTACTCCTTGTTCAAAATGGGCCGCGTCTCATCTCCCACTTGCCCCCTGCTGCGCCGTAGAAGACGATATCTCTCATCAGCTCCTCCACTGTCAGCGTCACCACCATCAGCGGGCCGTGCTCTGACAACACCTCTCAGAGCTTGGGTGCACGGACGGATGGACAGACGTTTCTCTCGCAACACTCCTTGGCCCAGTGCAGCGAGCTAACTAGTGGAGAGTCACAAAAGCGGTGCCCCGCTTTCTGCATGACACGGGCCTCCTGGGCTCCCTGTGAGCCGAGTGTCTTTTTCAATTTTTCTTGTTTTCATTTATTTATTTATCTTTTTGTTATTTCCTTTTCTCTTGTTTATATTTTTCCTTTCTTTTTCTTCTTTTTTTAGGAACTAGCAAGCCGGCGTGCTGCATGGCTGACCTTTCCCCTTTCTTTTTTTCTTATTTTGCTGCCAATAAATCCCCCCCCCCCCCAGTGGTGTGAGGATATTCAAACTATATTTGTTTTGTAATAAATTAATTAGATAAGTAAAATTAATTAGTCAGTTTTTTAAGTATAAAGATTAGAGCCAAAATGTCAATGAGAAAGTTGTAGCGGGCGATACAACGAGACGAAACCCGTTGATTGCAACTCTGTACCTCTAACGGATCCTTTTTAGTTTTTTTTTTTTTTTTTTTCGGCTCCCAGGACTAACTCACGGGTTTGCAAAAAACTGACGCGGGACCTGTCGCAGAAGCGCGAGGAGTCAATGTGAAGCCAAAATGTCAAAATGTGGTGGTGAAAGGGCTCGCTGTTGTGAAAATGTGGTGGTGGTGGTGGTGGTGGTGGTGGTGTCAAAATGTCAATGAGAACTGTGACTAGTATTCGTTCAATAACAGGACGCTCGAGAGCGCTGTGATCCGGCGCGCCTCGTGCGTCTGCGACAGGTCCCGCGTCGGTTTTTTGCAAATCGGAAAGTTAGTCGTTGGGTCCGGGAAAAAAAAGGATCCGTCAGAGGTACAAAGTTGCAATCAACGAGTTTCGTGTCGTTGTATCGCCCGCTACAACTTTCTGATTAACATTTTGGCTCTAATCCTTTTAATTAAAACTGGCTAATTAATTACACTTAATTAATTACAAAGCAAAAATTGTTTGAGTATCCTCACACTACTGGTAACACTATGCAGTCCGTCTTTTTGGTGTGCGATGAACTATTTTTTTAAACTTTGGCTCATTTCTCCTGAAACACCCTGTATATGCGGCGCTGCGCCCATGATAGTACAATCCACTATTGTACACCACTGAGATGGCGCAGTATCGCAATGTTTCTGGATTACGGAGGCGCTAAATGGTGCACAACGTGCGTTTCTTTTCCTTTCTTTTTTTCTTTGTGACAGCTGTGCTACGTTGCGGACAGTGTAAGTTTTCTAGGTGGTGCATTCGAAAAAAAAAGGGAGTCGAAATAGAGTATTGAGCAATTTTACACCCCCTGCTGCGGGTGAACTCTCACCAAACACCCATGAAACTCTCTGTTTGTGCGTTTCGATGTTTTGATGCTTTAATAACTCTCTTCAACCTGCGCTTGACTCCGTGGTAAGAGTTAAGCGCGAGGCATCTGCATATTCTTGGACCGTTTTCCTCCTTGTCATTGCGCAGTCTATCAACACCGATATCGAGGCCATTGAATTTGAGTGTCTAAGCTCAGCGTGCATCTCTGCTTGTCGTGCGGAGACTTGTGAACGGTCTATTGGCGATGTTCTCAAACCGCGGAATAATATTTTCTTCGAAGAAGAACGTTTTCGGCGTGCTGAGGTGTAATGAATGCGACGACTGCAAATCATATAGCTGCGTGGCTGCGTGTCGTCTACTATGTACTCAAGGTAAGTCTGAAAGAAAGGTCCGTTAATTTGGCGACACTGCTAACAAAATAGGGTAGCCGTTGGCCTGTACTTTGTTTGTATATATTCCCCCCCCCCTTTGTTCACAAATATGTGTTTGAGAGTTTCGTTGTTTTCATAAGTTTGGAAGTATACCTTTGTGTTGTGTTCTAAAGAAACTTCTCTGAAGGAATTTTGACAATTATCAAGGCCATCTGAATGACGATAAGTGAAATACTATTTTAGCTAGGACACTGTGTACATGTTAACCAATGGCAACGGTATTGCAGAATAGTCTGGCTTTAATGGAACGCACTGCAGACGACGAAGGTGACAATTTCCCCTGAGAGGCTGGCATAGCTTGGCATGACTCTCGAATGAGAAACCAACTGTGCAGGTGGAGGTTCCCTGCACTGGTAATGAGGTAGGTATTACTGCCGTTCTGTGTTAGTATTTCATTCATGTGTATCATGTTAATGATAAGTGGTGTCAGTGTTCAGCTCTAACGCTGTCGTTACTAAGTTTCAGATTGACGAGTAGTTTGCACAGCACACTGAAAAAAAATGAAGAAAGAGAGCTGCTCCACCTCCACAAAGGAAGAAAGTACTATGCAGATTGCAATGAAGAGAAATCCTCATTGTATCCTCTCCATCCCCAGCTCACTGGTCTATCTACACCGACTCCAAAGCCGCCCTACAAGTCATTCTCTACTCTACAGGATCGGGATGCCTATCTCCAATGGTGCATGACGTCCTTGAAGTGTACACTTCTGCCGCATCACGGGGACACGACATCCAGTTGCAGTGTGTCCCTGGCCATTGCGGTGTCCCCGGAAATGAGGCTGCGGATGAAGCTGCCAGGCGTGCCCATCTAGCGCGTGGCGTTCGCACGCACCCCGTCTACTTCACAAGAAGGGATGCAAAGAACACGATAAACGCAGTAGTGAAGCGTCTGAGTGGGGAACACTGGCGTCGATGCGTCCCAGTTTCCTCACTACTGCACAAAGTGGATCGGGACCTGCAGTTTTTAATGCCCTTAGCGCTCCCCCGTGCCGCTACCTCCATCATTCACCGCCTCCGCCTCAATGTGCCATGTACCGGCCGCCTCCTCTTTAAACTTGGGAAGGTCTCCTCACCGAATTGTTCTTAGTGCGGGGTATTCGAGGACACTGAGCATGTTATCAAGGCCTGCCCTCGATACAGAGCGCCTGGTCTTTCCCTTGAGGCGGCGCTAGCCCGCCTCGGCAATCGCCCTTTCTCTGTTGGGAAGGTTCTAGGCTGCCGACCTGCCCATTACCAGGTGACGGCATTGCGCGCTCTTGTGGACTTCCTTACCGGTTCGAACCTGCTTGACACTCTGTGACAACTTCTGTGACACTGTGTTCGCGCGGTATCTGACATGATGAACCAGTGAGTGTTTCTCTGTGCCTAACGTCTCCCCCTTTCCTTTCCCCCGTTTTCCTTTATGCTTTACCTTGCTACACCCACTCTACCACTTTCCTGTTTTGTTTGTTTGTTCGTCTCTTTTTTTCTGGCTCTATCTTTTCACCCACAAACGTGTTTTGGAGTAGCCAGTTCTGACTGGGTCGGGACCAACCTCTCCATATTTTCATTCTTTTTCCAATCCAATCCAATCCAAGAGAAAGGGAACAGTTGTACAAAAGGGTAGGTACAGTGCTGGACAAAAGTTTATGGAACACGCTCTGGAGCATATCTTCCTCAGCGTAACACGATAGCAGCGAATGGCACCGTATATAGACTTGGAAACAGGTGACTGGGTTAGGCACATTTCTGTAAGTCCGTGCGGTCCTATTCCCTTCTAGCGTGTCACTCTGAGGAAGGAATGCGCCGAAGCGAGTTCCGTAAACTTTTGTCTAGCACTGTACTAGCATCAATCAATTTTTCCACAAATATGACTCAAACCATTCATTTTCCTAGCACTGTTTGTTTGGTATAACAAATGGTTAATTAGCGAACATATTTGACATTTGATAACGTCACATATCGCTACTGCTTGGATTCTCATTACCTGTATTTCTGTTGCAGATTATTACACAGTAGGAGTAACTTATGTCTTTGCTCATCTGCTGAAGGAGATCAATCTGAGGAAATTGTGTAAATGCTTATCTTATTTCATGTGCTTTATAATAGGTATACTGCAAAGTGCGTACACATGCCTATTTTAAGCAAGCTGTATTTTGTAGCCTCATTTACGGTGTGTCCCAAATTGCATGTGGGCAGTTCTTTATGAGGAAACAATTTTTTTGCCCAGAAAAAAAAAAAAACCTAAAGCACATGCACTGCACTTTATGCCTGAGCCAGATGCATTTGAAAAGGCACTTCTCTCATTGCTTTGCCACGAAAGATCTGAGAAGTGGGGTGCGAATGTGCCAAATTCCAACACACTGATATGTTAATGTATAACATAACAGATCAACAAGCCGGAGATTCGCTCGCGCACCAATATGCACATTCCAAACACTGTGATCTCTACCAATCTTGGACAGCACACACATCCTTACAGCATATAGTTTTTACGGTGTATCCCACTATCTGTCCCATCCTTATACTTGAGGAAATAAAATGTTTCCAAATAAGCAAGTTTTGAATTTTGGTCTGTGTGTGTGCTCTGTTTGATTTGATTCTTCTCTGTAACCTTTCAGTAACGAAAAAAAAAAAATATTCTGCTCCTTAGATTAGTAGGTCTACATTGCGGACTTGACTGACACTACTTGAGAAGGCCATAAACAGGGTGTCCCAGAAAACGTGTCATTGAATTATAATAAAAAAACCTACACCTAGAATCATGCGGTCGACGGCACTTGTTCTTACTAGGTTTTTGCCACCTCCTGATGTGAATGTCGTG